>NC_079494.1:99429829-99732175 GCF_030052815.1 Hevea brasiliensis
CGGGCAGCCGAATCTGGCTGAATTTATGATCCCGACGTCAATAAGCTATTGTCGATCCAATTGCACCAATCGATCTGGATCGTCAGATGATCGCCTTTTTCAAACGATGTCTGATTGAAGCGGGGTTAGTCCCATCTCAAAGATTTCATCGCCTTCAGTCCATCAGTGGTCTCGGATTTCCAATTCAAAGGTCGGATCACCGGAAAAGTGGCCGAAAAGTGGTAAAACCCATTTGATTTTTCCCCAACTTTCCCTCACCGGATTTTCTCTCTTCGGCCACCATTGGAGGCAAGGCTGGTTGGAAATGAAAGTTGGCTATGTGAGGAACCATAGCCACCCATGGCCGGTAGTATGGTTGCTGAAAATGGCCGCCAAAGGGGGCACACCACGAGACCCTCTCTCTCTCTCTCTCTCTCTCTCTCTCTCTCTCTCCTTATTTCTTCTCTCCCACTGCTTGTTACTGATGATGGCTAGTGGCAAGAGGTCGTCTGCAGGTGGGAGAGGCTTGCCGGGGTCTCATCGGCGTTTGTGTTGATCGGTTAGAGGAGGGACGAGGGGGAGAGAGTGACGTGGGGAGAGAGAGGGTGGGGTGGGGGGAGGGGGGTTTCTGGGTTGGTTTTTTTTTTAATATTATATAATAATATAAGCTTAAAATATCTCACCTATTTTTTAACATTAAAATAAAATAATATAAAATTAACTCAAATAACTAATGATAAAATACTATTAAAATTTTCATTTAATATATTTAACTCAATGAAATAATTAAACTAAATTTAATATAATAATAAATAAAGTCTTTAAATTTAGTCTTGATCTGAAATAACAAGATAACAATAATAATAATAATAATAATAATAATAATAATAATAATAATAATAATAATAATAATAATAATAATAATAAAGTTAGTAACAATTTAATCAAACCCAAAAGATCAAGATTAAAAACAATGAAACAATAGGCTTTGATAATTAATTTATCGTAAATTTATAAAATCAACTATTTCAATTAAAAATTCGACTGTTAAATAATTTATTAAATATGTTTAAAAGTAATATTAAAACATATAAATGGAAGTTTTACAATAATAATAAAAAAATTATAAATCAGTTAGATAATATTAAAAATAATATTAAAATACTATATATATAAAAATATAAAATTTATATTTTAAAATTAGGGTTATTGCAGTGTAAGTTACAAATCCATAATTTATTTTTTTTAATTTTTATATAATTGTTATATAAATAATGTAATTATTATATATATAACTTTACAATAACTATTTAATAGTTATTAACAATATATAAACAATATAAAATAATCATATATTCTAGTCGGTTATTATAAATTTATAACTATATAATTTAACTAAGAATTAAATAAAAAAGAAAATATTAATTATTTAACATAAAAGACAATAAAAAATATAATTGTAAATCATGACAATATCTATACGGTAAATAAGTGACATGTCATAACAATAATGAAAATTTTGTCCATATAGCAACACCTACAAAAAGATTGTCTACCTATATATATATATATATATATATATATATATATATATATATATATATTGATTTGTTGGCTAATTCTATCTTACTACGCCCTTGAGACAGAAGCGAAGATAGAAACTTTAGGGCCGTTTGGTAACACTATGGTCTTAATTTTTTCTTTTAAGGGAAAAAAAAAAAAAAAAAAAACTTGCAACACGTTCGGAAAAAAATGTTACATTTTTATTTTTCTAAGTTTTTCACACAGCATTTTAAAGTACGCAACGATGCTTTAAAAACAAACAAAACAAGGTTTTCATATTTTTGTTTGTTGCTTTCACTTTTCTGCCTCCTTCTGTGTCTTTTTTTTTTCTCCATGTATTTCATTGACTCTCACATGCTTTCTCTTTTCACGAGACCATTTTTTATCTTCTCTCCTCAAGTTGGCCTAAGGCCTACCTTTTCTTTGATTTTCATCAAATATGCAAGTCTTGATTACAATCATGAATTTGAATAGATTTTGATTTAAAAAAAAAAAAAAAGGAATTCGTAAATTTTGCTCATTCAATTTCAGAACATCTGCAAATCTGGTAAGAAACTCTTCACAATTTTTATGGGAGAAGGGAGACAAAGTCTATAAGATTTGCAGAAATTCTTTGTCAATATGATTCACAAATGCCCATCGCTCCTAAATCAAATCTCACTTAGAATGAAATAACTTTGTGACATGCCGGAGGCCTTTAGGTTTCTGGGTTTTTATTATTTCTTTCCTTAAACCCATATAACTATGAATCTACAATTAATCTATATTAATATTTTCGTTGGGAAGGAGATGCAGACTTTTATTCTTTTTTAATCAACCTCTTCCCATGAGCCAAGCTTAAGGTAGAAGAAGATGATGACAAATGGATTTCTAGGAACACACAAAAAAAATGAAAATAAGTTTTTGGCTTTAAGAAAATTAAAAACTAATAAACTAAAATGGTGCTGAACGCACCCTTAATTAGTGAGTTAATTTCATTTAAAAATAAAGACATATATAATCCTTAAAAAAATGCTACAATTGCAGTTACGAGTTTTATATTTAAAAGTATTTAATAATTATTTTACTATTAACACTATTAAATACATTCTTTTTAATACAAATAATTAGACAATCATTCATTAAATGATCACTATTTAGTTATGTGACCAATTATTCACAAGTCTTCATTGAAGAAAATATTCGTTCTACACTTATAATTTTAATTAGTAAAATCAATACTAATTTTGCAAGAAAAAAAATTAGAGGATAAATAAGATAACTTGTTTTTTTTCTAAAAGCAACATCTTAGCAATTTCTTTTCTTTTAAATTTTTTTTTCTTTATATTAGTTTCTTAACTCCGCTTAAGTAGTTTGTACTTAGCCGGTCCCAAGCCCGGATAAAGGAGGAGAGTTGCGGTAGGTGACAACCAGCGTAAAAATTTCGTCATATCTTATGATATGGATTCAAATGGTATAAATGTTAGGGCATCCTCTACTTACGACGCACTACATCGGAGCCCGGATATAGTGAGAAATATACAAGGACGTAGGGCGTTCACCGAAAGTGACGTGCCATGTCAATGCCTGGCTGTGGTGTTAAATGAGCAAGGGTTCCCACATCATGGACGGGTATGGATAAAGAAGTTAGTCCATAGGACAGATAGTAGAACAGATAGTGGAATAAAACACAAGATAGACATAGAGAATAATAAAAGATATCATACAAGGAGATCAATTAGGAAGGAACATGATAGGAGGAGAATCAAGGTTGATACTTGGAATGTTGGATCACTTATAGGAAAATTAATGGAGCTTATAGATACCTTGGAAATGAGAAGGGTGAATATTGCTTGAATTCAGGAGACTAAATGGGTAGGAGAGAAAAGTAAGGAAGTGGGTAATTCAGGGTAAAAACTATGGTTTATTGGAAAGGAGAGAAATAAGAACTGTGTGAGCATAATCATAGACAGAACATTGAAAGATGCTGTAATTGCTGTGAAAAGAGTAGGAGATAGAATTATACTAGCAAAGCTAGTACTAGAAGGAGAAACAATAAATGTAGTTAGTGCTTATGCTCCACAAATAGGACTAGATAGTGAGAGTAAATAAAGGTTTTGGGAAGATATGGATGATCTAATGCAAAGTATGTCGAATGAAGAGAATGCTTTCATCGATGGAGATTTAAATGGACATGTAGGAATTGATAAGCAAGGTTATGAGAATGTTCATAGAGGTTTTGGATTTGGCAACCGAAATGAGAAGGGAAAAAGCATTTTAGATTTTGTTTACATATCTTCTCACAAGTAGAATTTTGCTATGGCATATGACCTGATACTAGCAAATACCTACTTTATAAAAAGAAAGTCACATTTAGTGACTTTCAAAAGTGAGCAACATAGAAATCAAATTGACTTCCTCTTAAGCAGGAAGACAAATAGAGCTCTATGCAAGGATTGTAAGGTCATTCCGGGAGAGATTTTAACAAGTCAACATCAGTTAGTGGTCTTGGATATCAAGTTTAGGAACATTTCAAGTAAGGTTAGAAGAAATAGTGTAGATCGTACAAAGTGATGGAATTTCCAAGGAGTAAAGCAAGTGAAGTTCAAAAATGAGCTTCTCGAGTCCGAAGCATGGAAGCTGGATATGGATGCCAATGGTATGTGGATACAGATGGCATCAATGATTAGAGAAGTAGCTAGAAAAATACTTGGAGAGTCTAGAGGACATGGACCACCCTCAAAAGAGAGATGATGGTGGAATGAGGAAGTACAAAAACCATTGAAGAGAAAAAGAGAATGGTATAAGAAATTACCTAAGTGTAATAATAATGAGGTATATGAACGGTACAAGATAGCAAAGAAAGAAGCAAAAAAGACAGTTAGTCAAGCAAGAGCGCAGGCCTTTGAAAAGTTATATGAGAAACTTAGAACTAAAGAAGGGGAGAAAGATATTTATAGATTAGCAAGGAGGAGAGAAAAGAAATGTCAAGATCTCAATCAAGTTAGGTACATTAAGGATAAAGAAGAAAAAGTGTTGGTGAAAGATGAGGACATTAAAGAAAGATGGAAAAATTATTTTGATGATCTCTTTAATAATTGTCAAAATGGTAATAGCATGAATATAGACTACAGAGTAATAGAAAAGAATGTGAATTATATAGGAATGATTAGATCTTTAGAAGTAAAGGAAGCACTTAAGAGAATGAAAGTGCGTAAAGCCTGTAGGCCTGATGGAATACCAATTAAAGTGTGGAAGTGTTTGGGATATATGGGAGTGGCATGGTTAACTAAATTATTTAATAAGATTTTAAATTCAAAGAAAATGCCTGTTGAATGGAGGAGGAGTATTTTAGTACCTATTTTTAAAGATAATGGAGATATATAGAGTTGCTCAAACTATAGGAGAATTAAACTCATGAGCCACACTATGAAGTTGTGGGAGAGAGTTGTGGAACATCGACTACGTCATGATACTTCTATCTCTCCCAATCAATTTGGTTTCATGCCTAGTCGTTCAACTATGAAAGCGATCTTTCTCATTAGAAGCTTGATGGAGAAATATAGAGATGTAAGGAAAGATTTACACATGGTTTTTATCAATTTGGAGAAGGCTTATGATAGTATTCCAAGAGATGTCTTATGGAGAGTGTTAAAACAAAAAGGGAGTATCTATTAGGTACATACAATATGAAGGAGCAACTACTATTGTGCTCACAGTGAGAGGGGACACAAGAGATTTTCCTATTTTAGTTTGATTACACCAACGTTTAGCTGAAAGCCCTTACCTTTTTACATTAGTTTTAGATGAATTAACGAAATATATACAAGAGAGTATCCCTTGGTGCATGATGTTTGCGGATGATATAGTTCTGATAGATGAGACGCAAGAAGGAGTCAATAAAAAGCTAGAGCTTTGGAGAAATACTCTAGAGTCGAAATGCTTTAAGTTAAGTAGAACAAAGACAGAATACATGCATCACAAGTTCAGTGAAAGCCGAACTGGTGACAGGGAAGAAGTTAGTTTGGATAGAGTGATACTGTCCCAAAGTAATCACTTTAAATATCTTGGCTCTGTCCTTTAAGTAGATGGGGGATGTGAGGAGGATGTTAGTAGAGACGTGCTACGGGAGTTTTATGTGATTGCAAGATTCCCAATAAGTTGAAAGGAAAAGTTTACCGTACAGCCATACGACCGGCCATGTTATATGGTAGCGAGTGTTGGGCACTAAAGGAGTCGTATGTGTCTTAGATAAGAGTTGCGGAGATGAGAATGTTAAGGTGGATGAGTGACCATACTAGACTAAATAAAGTTCGTAATGAGAGTATTAGAGAAAATGTAGGAGTGGTGCTAATTGAGAATAAATTGAGAAAATGGAGATTGAGGTGGTTTGGTCATGTAAAATATAGACATACGGAGGCTCCAGTTAGACAAGTAGAGCACATTAGAGTAGAGGATAAAAAGAAAAGAAGGGGTAGACCTAAAATGACTTGAAGGAGAGTAGTACAAAATGACCTAAAAGCATTACACATTTCCTAGGATTTAACCCAAAATCATTTAGAGTGGGGAAAGAGAATCCATATAGCCGACCCCAAATTTTTTAGATAAAGACTTAGTTGAGTTGAGTTGAGTTGAGTTGAGTATTTTAGTTTCTTGTATAATCATTTTTGTGTGGTGAAAAATAGGCCAATAACTTATGGTATATGGAAAAAAAAAACAAAAAAACAAAAATCTATTGGGGTCGTTTGCCTTCAGATCACACAGCTCCAATCAGACGGTAATTATGAAAACTTAAAAGTTTTAATTTATAAAGAACTGAAAAACAAAGATAATATCTTCCAATTGGCAGAAGCTAAGGACGTTGAATTCTCTTGAAGTAATCTCCCTAAAAGAAACAGAAATCTTAGCCAGCTTGGTCAATATTATTATGAATCGCTCTATTTCTTTATATAATAGTTAACCTTAACTTGGTTTTATTACATGACGTCTTCTCAAGAAAAGCTTGGCAAGATTCTATATTTAATTATGGTAGTTAAATAAAATGATTTATCATTGCTTTTTATGCTAATTGAATCTAATTGTTTAATTTATTATTATATAAAGACTCACATTAATATTGAAAAATTAAATAAAAAGATAATTGATTTTTTAATTTAATTATGGTTATTGATTTTAGTTAAGAGTGAATTGATTTTTATTATTTAAAAATTAATTATTTAAAGTATTATAACTTTTAGTAATCTAACTATATATTCTAGTAAGTGTAATAATTTAAATATTAAAATTTAAAAAATAAAAAAAGAGATATTTACAACAAAAAAATTTTGTCATAAATTTTTAGATAGTGTTTGGTATAATTGAATTTCATAAAATTTTATGAAATTTATTTATAAATATAAAATAGTTAAATGGAAATTCAAATTTTATCAAAATTTATAAAATTTACAAATGAATTCTAAACTTAAAATCATATATATTTCAAATGATAAAATTATTCTCATATTTTATTTTATTTTAAATACAAAATAAATTTTATGTTTAATATAAAAATATCAAAAAAAAATTCATTTACAAATGAATTTAATAAATTTTATAATAAAATTCATTTGTAAATGAAATATATTATACAATAAAATTAAACCAAACATAATTTTAATTATAAAATAAAAATATTTCAACCTCACTTTGCTATAAAATATTATATTAATTATAAAAAAGGTTAAATACATATTAATAATTAAAAAAAAAAAAACCAGTTGCGTGACCAGCTTACAAGACCAACTAGTTTCATAATAAAATATGCTTGAAATCGGCGATCTTTAACATCTTTATAAAATTTTTTAAATATTTTTTACCACTATTGTCAATTTGACGTGACAGTTTAAAATTGTCAACGAAAGAGCTTGATAAAACAAAATATGTGCCTTAGTGATAACATTCTTACATATGGAGAGTGAATGAAATGCTTAGCCTTAATATAAATTTATTTTAATGATTATATCAAAAAATAAGAAATTTATTCAAAAGTATCTAGTTACGATTGTGATTTGGTCATGATTTGTTATTCTCTTTAATCAATTCTTTATTCAATTTTCAAGTATTCCTATTAACTTAAGTACAGAAAAAAATTATTTAGTCAGCTCGCTTGTGCTCTATTCTTATCTTACATATTGATACCTTATGAAGGCCACAATAGCATCATTGGTGCTCGAACTAATATTACATTAAACGGCACATCCATATTATGTTGTTTTCACTTTCAGCTTAGTGGTTAACCCCTTAAATATTTATTTAATTTTGCATGTTAGGCTATCACATTCAGCATTTCTTTTATTCTCTTTTTTAATAATCTAACCCAACTATTCATCCATTTTTTTTTGTTTAAATATTAATAAGAAATAAATAAAATTTTTATAAAAATTTTATTTATTTCTTATTAATATTTAATTTCTCTACTTAAATGATAAATTCCTAATTCTACTCCTATTTCAATTGAAATAATTAAACTTTTGTCATTTTGATAGAAACTGACAACTTAATAGTTGTATTTTCAAAATCAAATGGGGTAGTTTTTTACTTTTTAAATTATATATATATATATATATATATATATATATATATATATATATATATATATATATATATATATATATATATATATATATATAAATCCATTAGACATATATGAGTGTGATAAAATATTTCTAAAATTAAGATTGTTAAAATAATTTTTTTCATATTTTTTAATTAAATTTACTTTTTATTATTGTTTTGAAAAAAATAGAATTAAAATAAATTAGACAAACTTTTCAATTTTATAGGAATTCATAATGTAAAACATTTATTATATTTTTAATTAACAATACTTTTATTTAATTTTTAATAAGTTAATTTTATTAAAAAAAATTAAAATATTTAATTTTGTTATTATAAATTAATTGTAACAACATATTAATTTTTATAAAAAAAAAAATTCTCTTATCGATTTGTATTTATTTAATAAATAACATATTTTTATTAGTTTTCCATAAACTAAATTTACTCAACCTAGCATTGTGTCGGTGCCAAGGGATGCCCATTGGTCTCCTCCACAGCAGGGTATTCTGCTGAATTACTCCACTGGGCTTAGAGCAGTCATAAGGGACTCGAAAGGGAACATACTCTTTTTTGCAAGTAGACGCATGCATGTTTCGTTGGATATGGACATAGCAGAAGCAGTGGCGATTCTTTTTGTTCTTACGATGGCCAAAAGATAAGGTTTTTCATCAGTCATTCTCAAAAGTGATGCTCAGCAAGTTACTGCTCATCTTCCAAAGGAAGAACAGAGCTTGGACCTCCTCAGGTGTGGTTCTTATAATTATTATTTTTATAATATATTAATAATATTTAATTTATAATTATTCTTTTATTAATAAATCATATTTAAATGTATTTTTTTAATATTTTATTAATTAATAATATAAAAGATATATATATTTTTATCAATTTATTTATGATCATTTTATTTTAATTAAATTTAATTTTCTCTTAATTTTAATTTAATTCATTCAATAAAATTAAAATCAATTAAAATTTTAATTAACTCAAAATTTAATTGAATTCAATTTAATTAATCGACTGCTCACTTTATCATTTCTTTTTTCTTGGTAACGGAAGTTATTTTTTAAAAAGGAATGGGCTAATTTTACTTTTTTTTTATTCTTAAATTCAATGAAAATTCCATGAGTTGAAATAATGGTTATGTTTGACTAAGTAAATAAAGAGACTGCCCTTTACTTTCTCTCACGTTTCGCCCACCACATTTGACCTGTTCCACTTTCCTTTTTTCTAAAAAAATCAAATCCATTAAAAAGAAGGAAGGGCCCTCGAACGGTGCGATTTTAACTAGTTAGCCAGACTCATCATCAACTTGACCAAACGTGAATTATATCTAGTGAGATTTTCTTTCAAGTACCTCGCAGCTTTTATGTATGTTAAGAGGTCATCAAATTCGAGTTTTCTCTGAAATGATTTAGCTCCCTTTTCTTGTTTTTGCCATTTTCAACCCTTCTGTATCAACTTCTATGACCAAGTTTTTATCTTTTATTCCTTTTGTATCAGGAAGCTGACGAACTGAAATCTCAATGGAACTTGAAATTACAAAAGTTTATGCTGTTTTTCTCCACACTTTTATCTGGTCGTTGCTAGGTTCTTTTACTGCGACTGTGGGTACTGAAACTGATATTGCTTGCTTAAAATCTGTTAAAGCTTCCTTGGAAGACCCTTTTGGTTACTTGAAATCTTCGTGGGACTTCAGCAACAATACAGAAGGCTTCATCTGTTCATTTACTGGTGTGGATTGCTGGCATCCTAATGAGAACAAGGTTTTAAATCTCAGATTCTCTGATATGGGGCTGAGGGGCCGATTTCCTCTAGGGATTGAGAATTGTACAAGTTTAACAGGCTTGGATCTTTCCGGTAACGAGATTGAGGGACCAATTCCATTTGACATCCCGAAAAGACTTCCATTTGTTACAAGCCTCGATCTTTCCTCCAACAGTTTTTCCGGTGAAATCCCATCCAGCATTGCCAATTGCTCCCATCTGAACATTCTTAAACTAGACCACAACCGACTTACAGGTCATATTCCACAAGAAATTGGTGGGCTCAGCAGGATCAAGGTCTTTAGTGTCTCCGATAATCTATTATCAGGGCCAGTGCCAAACTTTGCAAACACTACAGTTTTGACCCAAGACTATGCAAATAACAATGGACTCTGTGGGGGGCCTTTGCGAAGGTGCCCAGTGAATCGAAGGAAATTTAATTTGAGATTTGATTATTCATTCAAAGGTGGGTTTGCAATTGGTTATACAGTTTCTCTGATTTCAGCTATAGTTGTATATGCGTCCTATTGTGTACCTTGGGTGTATATGGGAAAGAAGAATGGGATGATCACAATACCAGAGCTGGTAATGTTGATGCTAAGGAGGAAGAACAAAAATCCAGAGCTTGAGCAACTGGCTAGCTTATCAACTATGGAGTTTTTGCTCGAGAAAGAGGTACTCTGTCTCCCTCTCTCTCTCTCTCTCTCTCTCTCTCTCTCTCTCTCTCTCTCTCTCTCCCGCCCCGCCCGTCTCTCTTCCCCCCCCACCCCCCCCCCCCCCCCCCCTCACTAGTTTTATTTATTTATCTCACATCGAGACTTTAATTTTGTATGTTTTTGTAGACGATTTTGATTACTTTATATATTACTAATCAAGCATAGAAACCCTTCAATCCATTTTAGAATTTTAAAAGCTTGCGCATTTCTGTACCTAATAAGCATGAATCTGTCTTCAGATTTCTACCTCACAGCACTTTGTTACGAGAATGAGTTCTATAGATCTGTGCAACGCCACTGGAAATTTTAGCAAGCATAATATCATTGGGGTGGGACAAATCGGCACCATGTACAAGGCAAGCCTTCCTAATGGTTGGTCCCTCGCAGTAAAGAAATTATATATTTCTGAACAATCTGAAGAGCAGTTCATATCTGAATTGAAGACATTGGGTAGATTGAGACATGATAACTTGATTCCACTCCTCGGATTCTGCAAAGAAGCAAAAACAAGGCTTTTGGTGTATAAATATGTATCAAATGGAAGCCTTTTCGATTGGTTACATTCATGGGAAGGCAAGAAGAAAGTGCTGAAATGGCCTTTGAGGATGAAAATTGCTGCTGGTATAGCAAAAGGCTTGGCATGGCTCCATCATTGCTGCAGTTTCCGTGTGGCTCATCTTAACATAAGCAAAAAATGTATTTTACTTGATAAGGATCTTGAGCCCAAGTTATCAAACTTTGGAATGTCTACCTTCATCAATCCAAATGAGGTCAATTCAAGCAGTGGTTTCTTCATGGATGTTGATTTTTGGGAGGAATGTTTTCTTAAGGAAGATGTTTTCAACTTCGGAATTGTGCTTCTTGAGTTGATTACAGGCAAAATGGGTACTGTTTTGAGCAGCTCTTATGGAAGCTTGGATGAATGGTTAAGTGATCTCTGTTCTAGCTCTTCAAGTCTATATGATTGCATCGATAAGCATCTGATAGGGCAAGGACATGATCATGAGATCTTTCAGTGTCTGAAAATAGCGCGTAATTGTGTACTGCGCTTTCCAGAGCAAAGGCCAACCATGCTTGACGTTTACATGACAATAAGTAGTAATAATTGAACCCTGCAAATTGAAATTGTTTCACCAAATTCAGAGATGATTTATGCAGAACAAAAATGTGCAAGCTTTGTCATTGGAAGCAAAAGCATAAAGCTTCCTTGTGTTACACCTAAACTGATTCCATCAGTTTGAAGTATAATTTAGAGTATGTTTTAAATGCAATCTCATGATTTAATCATGTTCTTCAAGTGAATTCGATTAGCGTTCTCCAATCATATTCCATATAACTAGCTTATTTTTTTTTTCCGTATATATATAATTATAAAATGTGAAATTTGTATCATTCACTATATATAAAAGGGAAAAACAAATTCATTAATATACAAATTTCTTATGTTTATAAACTAAATCAAATTTAATAAAAGAATCAAATCCAATCAAATTAAAATATTTAGTTGAATTTAATTTCATAATTCAGCTTCCAACTTTTTTCCTATTTATTTCTTAGATGTCAATGAAATAACACTAAAATGTAGGGGTGAGCAGATTTCGATTTAAATCGAAAAATCGAATTGAATCGAGTCAATTCTGTTCAATCGGTTCAGTTTTAAAATTCAATCGGTTCGGTTCGATTTTATATTATAAAAATTTTGGTTATTTTGGTTCGGTTCGGTTTTGAAGAGAAAAAATAGGTTAAACCGAACCGAATCAAATAGTAATTTTATATATTCAAATAGAATCAAATCGATTTTTGAATTAATTTATTTTTATGGGGAATTTATGAATTATATTTAATTATATATATATATATATATTAATTGTTTAATTTTATTGATTAATTGTTATTAGGTTCAAATCAAAGTCAAAATTATACTAAATAACTTGAAAATTAAGTCTAAATTAAAAAATCAATCAAAAATCAAAACCAATCGGTTTAAACCGAACCAAATCGAAATAAAGCGATTCGATTCGATTCAATTCGATTTTTCATCCATTTCAATTAGGTTCGATTTCTAAAATATGTAATTTGATTTTTATGATTTAATTCGGTTCGAACCGAATGCTCACCCCTACTAAAATGTTTCAGCCAAATGCTTATAGAAAACGTAAATCAACACCCATATACAATAATCTTTAAGTAATTATATCAATTAAAGAAATATAAATTAAATTATAAGTTGAATCATTACCCAACAAAAGATAATGATTTCATATTCCTAGTTCTTAAAGTGAAGCACAAAATTAGAAGAAGAACAAATTAGGAGTTGGCTATGAAACGACGAAGGAGACACCATTGAAATTAGATTTATTGTTATTTTGTTATTTTAATAATCTATAATTTTTATGTATTTTTGATTTTAATGATTATTATTTTTTTCAATCTTATGTTATTGTACCATATAGTCTAGTAATTTAAGGTTTATATTTATTTTTTGATTTTTGGGTCTATGGCATTTATGTAAAACTTTAGTACAATATTTTGAAGCTAATTGATTTTTATTTTTTTAATAAAAGAATTTATATTAAAAAATTAAATAATAACCTAAATTATAATTATGTATAATTTTTCTTAAATAGGTAAAAATTTTTTGTAGTTTAATTATTTTTGTTATTTTTATTTATTATATATTTTATGCAATATATATGTATATTAAAGAAATATATGAATAATTTTATTTTATTTTTAATTTATTTTTATTATATAATATATTTTAAATTAATATTTATTTCTCAATTAGTGTATTATATATATACACACACGAAAGAGTTGATAAAAGTTAAATTATAAAATGTTAAAAATTAAAATAAATATAGTCTATTTTGATTGCGAAGCGTCCAATTCCACTTAAAAAAAAAACCTTTATCCTAATTGTATTGTAAATATTTAATCTTAGATTAAAAATAGACTTAACTTAAATAAGAATTATACATATATATATATATATATATATATATATATATATATATATATATATATATATATATATATATATATATATATATATATAAAGTAAGCTATTTGAAAATTATTAAATTTCCTTCTATCATCGAATATTTTTAAATTATTTTGTATTTATTCTATTTTTAATTATATATATTCAAATTTTATTAATCTTAATTTTTAAAATTTATTTACATTTTTATTGATCCCTAATTTTTTATAATATTAAAAGGAGACTGTTCAATCCATAAACTGAAAAATTAAGTAGCACCCACTTTATAAAAAAAAAAAAAAAAAAAAGAAAGAAAAGAAAGACAATAATAGCAAGACAAATATAACCATTTATAGACAAGGAAGGATCTACCTTTTAAAGAGTGGGGTCAATTGATCCCACTCAATTTTTTAAAAAAAAATTAGAATAATTTTTTTTCATTAAAATATTATTATATTTAATGAATTAACCTATTATTTTGACAATTATAATGCTTAATAATAATTAGTATTTAGATTAATAGTTATTCTACGTACTGTTCTAATAATCAACATATAATTTACAAAAAATTTAATATATTGATTTATTTGTTAGCTAGTGAAACGATGCTGATATTTCCTGTTGCAATTACAAATGTTAAAATTATTATATTTAATACATTCACTTATTTTTTTACAATTATTGTGTTTATTATATAATAATAATAATAATAACAATAATAATTAAATTTAAATTAATATTTATTCTACTTATTATTTTAATAATTGATATATAATATATAAAAAATTTATATATCAATTAGTTTATTAGTTATTGAAATTGGTGTTGATATTATCTTTTACAATTGTAAGTGTTAAAAAGTATTTTATATAATAAAAATTTTGAAAACTCAATTACATAGTCGATGAATAATTTTTTAATTGCGATATATTAAAAAGATAATTTTCATAGTACTAATAATAAAGCAATCAAGTAATGTTTTTAAAAAATAAAAATTCATAAAAATAAATTATAAATTTAAAATTATAGTGAGAATTTTTTATTTTATGAAATTATTTTTTCTATTGGATCGTTGTCATGCATTTATATAAACTATTTTTTTTTCAGTAGATAATTTATTATTATATATAATTTTTTAAAATTAAATAAAATAAAATTTTATTGATTTCACACATTCAATTTGCTTGCTCCGCCCTGTTTGTAGATGTATATTTTGTATATATTTCATTTTATTTTTATTTTTATTTTTGTTTTTATCATTTATCTACTGAGCATAATGATATTTTTATATTTTTTAATTTTTATTTATTTATTTTTATGAGAAATAATATATTTTAATAATATATATGTTAACTAATTTAGTTTTAATAGAAAATGGATTATAAAAATGATAAAAAAAATACAATTTTATAAAAACTTTATTAGACATATAAAGATTAAAAATAAAATATTAGACTGATAATATTATAGTTATATGTTATAAATTTTAATAATTAAATTATAGAAAAAATATTAAAAATAATTTTATTAAATTTTAAATTAGATGTAAAAAAGTTAATTTTTAACACGTGTGCATATTACAAGCATTTGGCATAGTTTTACACTATGTTTGGAAAGGGGGAAGGAAAATAAAAAAGAGAAGAAAATAAAAGAGGGAAAGTAAGGAATGAAAATAAAAATTATTTTCCTTCCCCTTGTTTGGATTGAGAGAGGAAAATATTAGAGGGAAAGTTGTTTTATGAATAGTAAAATTACAACTTTACCCTTAAATTAAAAAAAAAATTATTAAGTATAGGAGTATTTTTACATTTTTAAATATTTTTTTCTTACTTTTCTCCCATTTTGGAGAGAAAGGAGAAAAAGACAAAATAATTTTATTTTCCCTCCAATATTTTCCCTCCCCCTTTATTTTCTACTCAATCCAAACAAAAGAATGAAAAATAAATTTATTTTCCCCTCACATTTTCTTTCCCCTCTCACTTTCCTCCCTTCCCAAACATACCCTTAATATAGAGCTTATTCTTTGCCGCATTTCCCCTTAGAAATTTTAGCAGCGTCCTCAACGGGGGGGTTGACTTCGATGAATCAAGTAGGATTTTTTTTCTTTTCTTGAAATAATGAATACTTCTACAGGGATCATAATTTAAAGGATTAATCAGTCATTTACTTATGTAGAATCCTATTATCAATGATGAACGGAGAAATTTAATTTAATGGACCTAATTAAAATATATGAATTTTTATTTACTTGCTTAGATGCCAATTAAACAAGTTGATTTACTGATGATTCTAATTCTACTTGATAGAATTGTTCCATAACCATAAAAGTAAAAACGTTTTATGAATATAATGACAAAAACAAGCATTTTAATTTTTTTTTTTAATAAAATTGACTTATAAAAACTAAATAAAATTATAATTAATTCAAAAATATAATGAATGTTCAATATTATGAATTACTAAACTTAAAACATATTAATGGCTTAAAATTAAAAAATTTGTTCAATTTATCTCAAATTTATTTTTTTAAAATAATCATGAAAAATAAATCTAATTAAAATTATAAATTAAATAAAATAAATGACATGATTCTAACTTATAATATTATAAAAGAAAAAACTTTATCCTAAAATGAGTATGAAGAAATTTCAACAATGGAAAAAGTCTAACAATAGTAATGAGATTATGAGAAAAAAAATTAAAATTTTAAATTGATGAAATAAAATGATGAGAGAACTTTGCTAGACTTCTCTTATCCAATAATTTAAACTTCAAAAAATAGATTTGGTAATTGTGATTGTTGGAAGACAATAACGTTAAAATGGCTAAATTATTAGATGGTTACTT
The DNA here is from genome assembly GCF_030052815.1 of Hevea brasiliensis. NCBI lineage: Eukaryota > Viridiplantae > Streptophyta > Magnoliopsida > Malpighiales > Euphorbiaceae > Hevea > Hevea brasiliensis. Next base: position 99,446,260 of record NC_079494.1, read on the forward strand.
AACTTTGAAGATTGTTTTATTTTAGTGAGTCAATTTCAATTTTTGTTTAAAAAAAAAGTCACAATGACCTATTATAACAAGTTAACCGGTTATCAAAAGAAAATTATAATTTTGCCTTTTTCTCTTTGCTCTTTTTCCATTTTCATCCCTTCGTTTTTTTTTCTTTAATTAAAATAAAAATTAAATTTATAATATAAAATGCAATATCTTAAAATTTCATAGAACAATAAATAAAGAATTTTGTATATTTCCTTGTGGTATAAGAAATAATTCTATTATTCAATACACTAATAAAATAAATTTTTGACGCCATTTGCTATTCAAACTATAAGTTGATGGAGTGAAATAAATTATTATTATTATTATTATTATTATTATTATTATTATTATTATTATTATCACAAATTCTCTTAATGAAAATAGATGTCTTCATATATACAGTCAAGGTAAATATGGTTGTCATGACCCAACTCTACAGGCTGAATCGGCATTAGGACTTAGGTCAATATAAAACTCCCAAAATTCGTAGTAAGCCTTATTGCTTCCGAATCTATGATCAAACTCAATTTCAAGGCCCAACATATAAAAACAAAATGAAATAAAATATTATAAATTAATTTAGGCTAATTTAACCCAATAACTATCAGAAATTTACAATTAGGAGAGCCCAACTCAACCCTTATACCTAGCACGTACAAACCACTTAATAATATTAATTTTCATTAATTAGTACAATATATTTATACATTGGTATCGCAGTGTAGTTCTGAAAAATTAGACAAATAGATAAATAAAAAAATAGTCATGATAAAAAAACTATTAACTAAGAAACACTACAACCTATGGAGAAAAATATAGGTTATACCTCCAAAATAAACTTACTCTTCTAGTAACCTAGGAAAAATATTTGAACAGGAATTAGAGTTCGACTCAGAGAGTTTAAATATTGATTATAGATGCAATTTCTAAAACCATTACAATTCTATCACGAAATGCATATCTAACACATATAACAAACAATTCATCCAAAATCGCACAAGAAAATAATTTGGATACTCACGCACCCAGTATATCACATCAATGCATAAATATGGGAGCTGACCCCTATACAGTTCTCTCAATTCAAATCCTGCCAGTGAGATCAATTAAAAGCGGTGTCCCACTCTGACTTTTCATATCTATAAGGATCAAGTTCCAGTAAAACTAGTTCAAGTCGCGACTACTCATCCAATTCATATCCATCAATATGCTATACATAACACACACTCACACAACTCTAAATTATCCTTAAGGCGGCAAACACAATTAATTATCAATAAAAAAATAATATGAAATTACAAAAATAACCAATATCTAACTCGCATATTGATTGATTTGACTGCATCTGGATTGACTGGAAAGAAAAAGATCAACCGGTAGGGGTGGCCACGGTTCAGTTTTAAACCGGAATTGAACTGGAATCGATTCGGTCAAAACCGGATCAAAACCGATCAAAAACAAAATCGGCTTCAAACCGCATTGAAACTGTTCTGCTGTGGTTTAGTTCAGGTTCATATTTTTTAGGAATCGTGAACTGGCGATTCCGAACCGAATTGAACCAACGGTTTCGAACCGGACTAAACTAGCGATTTAAATACAAAAAATTCAATAAATATCTTTCCTCACTCCTAATTCATTTATATATATTATTAATTCTCTACACAATTATTCTCTACACTCTCTTCAATTCTTAATACTTTTTCAATTTCTCTCAAATTCTTTAAATAATTATTTTATACACTCCTTTTAATTTCCAGTACTCTCTCAATTTTTCTACTTTATTATTTTATATACTCACTGAAATTTTCAATATTATCTCAATTACTTTGTTATTATTTTATATCCTCAATAAAATTTTTAATACCCTCTATTTAAACTTTTCTCTTTTATATACTTTTTTAATTATCAATTATCATATAATTTAAAAAAAAAGCAAGTAATAGAACTAGAAATTTTGATTTCTCTAAATCCTAAAGGGATACATAGGCAAAACTAAGTCCATATACTTTTTACTAATTTCTTTAAAAAAAAAATAATTTCATCTCTAGTTTTTTAATCAGATTCAAGTCCTTACTTATTAAATTTTTTTTAAAGATAAATTATTTTCTTTCTTTTTTTCTTATTTTATTTTGATTGAAAGATTTCTAAAAAAATCAAAATATTTTTACAAATATAACTTAAATTCTGAATCAATAAAATTTTTCTCTAATTTTTTTTTGTCTAAGCTCCCCTTAAGCCGCCCTTAAACCACTCCCAAACAGTCCTCCAAACCGTCTTGAACTGTCCTTTTTCGAATCGCATTTCAGACCATTTTAAATCAGGGCTCGAATTGGAATCGGCGATTCATGAACTGTCTTCCAAACTGTCCCTTAGCGGTTTAGTTCAGGTTCATGATTTCATTGAACCTAAACCGACGGTTCAAGAACCGTAATCAGTGGTTCCTAAACCGTGGCCACCCCTATCAACCGGCACTGATCACCTATATAGATATATTGACCTCTATCAATAGATAACAAAATTAACTAATTAATTTAAAATCCACAAGCAATAATTAATCCTAAGATCTTATTAAAATTTTGATAGAGCCTCCCTTATAACTGGACCAAACCCCATGTTATAAAACTCAACCAAACACAGCATATAGGGCCTTAGGTCCATAACAACAATTATAATATACATTCGGGGCCTGCAAGAAACTTAATCTAGGTCTAAACGTTCAAACTCCAGCTTGAGTTCCTAACTCTCTATAGTCCAATTAATTATTTTCAATACTTTAAAAATTATAAAAATATTCTTAGATGTCCTCTATATTGTTTTTATATTAATTAAATTTATTTTACTTAATTTTACTAAATCAAGAATATTTTACATATTAGTCAACTAATTTAATCAAAGTAAAAACTACACAACTTGAGTTTGAGACTACCTTTGCAAGTTTTATTACCTAGAATGTGTCTGGATCGTCTAAATATGCTGGAAACGATTGTAAACATGATCACTTTCGGGACAACCCGTCGAGCATCTAAATTAGACTGAAAACTCAATCTCGAGTACAGACCGATCTAGATTGTCTGATGATCATCTTTTTCAAATGGTTTTCGATCAGTGTAGGGTTGGTCCCATCTTGAAGATTCCATCACTCTGAGTTCAAAAGTGGTCTCGGATCGCTGATCCAATGGCCAGATCATCCTTGGAGAGACCCATTTTTCTTTCTCTCTTCAGGTGACCATAGGAGTTGCCATTGGTTGGAAAAGGAAGTTAGAGTCGAAGGGAGTCCAATGCTGCCGAAAATGTGTCTATTGATCTCTAGAATCGCGGAATTTTGAATGGAGAAGAAAAAAGACTCTCTCTCTCTCTCTCTCTCTCTCTCAACTTTGCCGGAAAGGGGATTGCAGCTTGTTGTTCAGGGTCCTAGGTGGTCACCGGCATTTGTTGAAGGGTAAGGGAGGTGGCCGGAGTCCTAGACGGCGGTGGTTTGCTTTGTAGCCGAAGGAAATTGAAAGGGCGAGAGGGAAGGTGGTTGTGCGACAAGTGAGGCTGCTGGTTTTGTTAATTTAGTTATTTTTTTTCAACTTTTAATGTCTTATAACTCCCTACACTTTTCTATTATTGTCACTTAGGTCATTTTTCTTCTTTTAATTAGGTACAATTCTAATTTAACTCTCTTAAAATAAGTTTAAATAATAAAAGTAATAAATTTTAAACTTAATTAAAATATCTCAAATAACAAATGCTAAAAATAATATATTTCTATATTTTTATTATAAATTTAAATACCATGCACAAACTAATAATAACAATAATCTAATGAAATTTTTAAGAAATTCAAAGTATTTATGCAATAAAATTTATAGTTCATTATAATTTATCTATAATTTAGTGTAATAATAATAATGTGGTTAAAATGGTTGTTTAAATTACAATAATATTAATAAAATAATATTAAAATTTATAAAATTTAAATTTTTAAAATTCAGCTTATTATAACATTATACCCATACATTGTATAAGTGATACATACATTTTGCATAGTCATTTAGGTTTAATTTCATAGCCATTTTATTTGATTATTAGTCACTTTTAGCTAATTTCATTAGTTATTTAGTTAGTTTTTCATAATTTTCAATTTTGGATTAATTTATAATTTTTACTTTGTTTTGTAGGAAAAATGGTGTTTTTAAAGGACTAAAAAGAAATTTTGCCATTGAGGAGTGATCTCTACAGCCAAAGATGCCAAAAACAAGTTTCAAAGTTGAAATATGCATTGTCCAAATTGCGCATAACTTGCCACATAAGCCATGCAGATCTGCATAAGGAGAAAAATCACTGTTCCAATACCTGCCGAATTGTGCATAAGGAGAGTGCATGGCTTATGCAGATTCACGCCCCCTTATGCAATCTCACGGAATTGTGCATAACCTATGCACCTGGTCATGCAGTTTCGCATAAGTGAGCAGAAACTGAATCAGCGCATAAGGGACTGCATGACTTATGCAGTCCCACAAAGATTTCATTAATGAGCTGGCAGAAAATTCCTTCAGAAAATCTCTCCTCAAACACACCATTTTAGGGCTCCATGTCAGAAAATGCTATAAATAGCCTTATTTCCCATTTTAGAAAGCAGACAAGAAGGAAAGGAAGAAAAGGGAGAGGAGAGGCAGCAGCTGAAGAGTCACAACCACCTCCCACACCATTTCTAACCAGATTTGGAGATTTCTTTCTTTTCTTACATTTTTCCTACATTTCTAGTGTTGAGCTTTTTGTTTCTTAGCTTAGATTAAAGCTTTATTTCCATTTAAACTTAGAATATCTTGTAAGCATTATGGGTAGTGAGTAGTTTAACTAGATTCTGGAGTAAGGGATGTAATATTTGAGATATTTTGTGGATTTTGATTGGGTAATCCATATTTTGTGGTCTTAATGAGTTTTATTCATTTCTTGTGTGCTTAATGACATGCTTAGTGTAGGATCCCATTAAGTGATGTTCTTAATCCATGGTTGAGGCACCGAAAGGAGAAGGCCTTGTGATAGATAATCAAGAAATTGGACTTAATTAACTTAGATCTAGAAATAGACTAAGGATTAAGAGGATTCACAGATTAATTAAAGAACCTAATGGGTCTTAATTAACTCTAACTCCACGAAAGTAGGATTAGATTGATTAAGGCACTCTTTGTCTCACTCGAAAGGGTATTCAAAGGATTTAAGAATTAATCTCCTTAAAACCCATAAGTTCCACAAGACTGGATAACCAATTTAAAATTCAAAAATAGTTTGAATATGAAATCCCGAACTCCGGAATCGCCTTTTTATCATTGTTAATTTCTAATCGAATTTAATTGCTTGCCTTTTTAAATTTTGCCATATTTCAACTTGCTTATTTCAAATTGATGCAATTTTAGTTTAATTAATACATTGTTGGATAGATTATTAATTTTGCACATATAGATTTCATACTCTAATACCCATCAATTTATTGCTTTAATTTCAAAATTAGTTTAATTTAGTCAACTTTTTATATCAAAAATTCAATCATTAACACAACTCCTCGTGGGAACGATATATTTTCTATATTACTTGTACGACCCGTGCACTTGCGGTTGGGCCACATCAAGTTTTTGGCGCCGTTGCCGGGGAGTTGTTTGTTTAAGATTGAATTCTTGATTATTTTAGTTGTTTATAGTTTTATCTTTGTTATCTTTTCATTTTGTGTTTGTTTGTTTTTTTTTTCAGGTACTTTTAATCTTTTATGAGAAGAGCTTAAAGCACAAGTGACACATCCTTATTGTTCAATCCTGAAATAGAGAAATTTTGTAAAGCCAACAAGAAAGAAACAAGAAAAAGGAAAGAAGCTTTGAGAGAAACTGAATTAGAAGCAGACATGGCTGATGAAAGAATTAGAATTGGTGGAGGTAATGCTGGAAATGATCGAAACAATGAAAATGCAGCCCAAGGTGAAGAAGTTGTAAATGCTAATGTGCCTAGGGGAAGTATGATGGATCATGCTTTTCCTCGTTTTGATGACTTGAGAGAAAGTATAGCAAGACCAAGAATTGATGCAAATAGTTACAAGATGGATTTTGGAGTTCTTCAAATGATTCAAAATTCTCAATTTGGGGGACATCCTTCTGAAAATCCACACACACATCTGAAGAAGTTTGCTATGATCTGTGATATGCAAAAACAACCTGGGGTGTCTGATGATGCAGCAAGATTGAAGCTATTCCCATTCTCTTTGAAAGATAGAGCATTGGATTGGCTTGACTCTTTACCTCACAACTCCATCACAAATTGGGAGCAACTTACTGATGCATTTCTTGCACAATATTTTCCACCTGGAAAAGCTCAAGAATTGAGGAATCAAATGACAGCTTTCAGACCAAGAGAAGATGAAACTCTCTATGAATCATGGATGAGATGGAAGGAATTAGAGAGACAATGCCCACATCATGCCATTCTGAAATGGATGATAAATTAGAATTTTTACACAAATGTCACTCCTGCAATTAGAGGGATTATTGATGCTCAAACAGGAGGAGAATTTATTATGAAGCATGAAGATGAAGCTTATGAGCTATTGGAGAAAATTGCTGTCGCAAGGGATTTTGCGGTTGCCTGAACGAACCCTCACTGAAGTGGGAAGGAGTGAGGAGTCGCCACTTTAATTTTGAGGGAAACTAAAGAAAACCATTTGTGAAAATAGATTGAAATGAAACCACTTCAAGACAGAGATTCTAGGTTCGGGGTCCATAAACGGGTGGGGAAGGTGTTAGGCACCCCACCTCGTCCCTTAATAAGGGTAAGTAGATTTAATTTTGCATTAGTTAGGAGGGCTTGAATGGACATGTTAATCCTTTTGACTAAAGGAACATTTGATTTTTCACTAAATTTGGATCACCCAGATACATAAGTAAATGAGACAACCTTAGTGAGTTACTGTTGTATGTTAATTTTATTTGAAAGGAATATTTTATTAAAATTTAATTTAAGAATCAGATAAAGAACTCTTCTCCGAACTCTTTAATATTTGTTAAAATTCTGAGTTGAGACCGGATAAGAACTCTCCTCCGATCTCTTTTAAATCATTAAAAATTTTGAGTTGAGACCGAATGAGAACTCTCCTCCGATCTCTATTTAATGTTTATTAAAATTTTGAGTTGAGACCGGATAAGAACTCTCCTCCGATCTCTATTCAACGTTTATTAAAATTTTGAGTTGAGACTGGATAAGAACTCTCCTCCGATCTCTATTTAATATTTATTAAAATTTTGAGTTGAGGCCGGATAAGAACTCTCCTCCGATCTCTATTTAATATTTATTAAAATTTTGAGTTGAGATCGGATAAGAACTCTCCTCCGATCTCTTTTAGATTAACAGGAGCCTGAAAGGGACTTTTCCGATCTCCCGAATTTTAATTTCAGCTACATGTCATAAGAGCCTAAAGCTAAGGATTCTGGCATTCAAAGATGCTGGGAATAAGGCTTCTTGATACCTTGTGACTAAACGGGGAATACTAGACTTGATTTACCGACCTTCCATGTAGTCAACTTACCAATACCTATTAATGTCCGATCTATTCTATTTCGTTTACTTTGGTTTTATTCCACTTTATGGCATCTTGCCGAATTGTCGTTTACATCAGCCTAATAGTTTGGCTATTTTCCTGACGTGTTATTCAGGCTCTCTCTTTTAAAAGAGACCCTTAAGTTGTAGTTACTTACGTTTTACCCAACCACTTACACGCTACTAGGAGCTAGAAAACTTGCATTCAGAAATGACGAAGATTAATAAAATGATGGACTGATCACTAAAGAGATAACTCGTGAGTAACATTCTTTGGGGTTCTTTTGCACAAAATGAACTTGGAGAAAATCGCATACGTAAGAAGAACAAAGAAAGTGCGAAAAGTAAACGTAAACAGTTAATAAAACAGCAATATGAGTTCTTACCTGTAAGGAGCCAAATCTATTGAAATAACTACGGGGTGACAAATAGTGATAAGGCAGCGGATTGATTAGCCTGAGGGCTGATGTTCGTTGTGAACTGAAGGGTGCTTAGCTAAAATGCGATCAGATCAAGATAAAAACCGAGTGGAATGAAGTTGAGCTTAGACAATGGGAATGAAAACAGAGATGATAAAGGGCTGAAAGTGAGAGTGTGACCAGATAATGAACAAACTGAAAATGTAGAGTTCCAGTATTCAGAATCCTTTTCAAGAAAACACTTTAGAAAACTAGTTTCAAAAGTCTTTTTAATCAACACTTCTAAGTAGCAGAGTAACAAACTGAATGAAGTTTCAGAGTTCCTCCGCTATAATAACTACCTCTCTTTTTTTTTTTGCCCGTCCCCTGAACAGTTTTTCATGCAGGTATTTATAGGAATCGGGTGCTCCCCATGAAGGGTCAGGATTTATTTTGAGGGAGATGGAGGGTCAAGATTTCGAAGGACATGATCGGATGTTCAGGAATTAAAGAGAATCAAAATGAATGGCCGAGATCCCTCTTCAGAATATTTGTCTTTTTCTTCTTTCAATCTGACGGTCCCAAATCTTCTTGTCCGAGGTGATCCGAGGGCCGGGAGTGAAAGGCGCTGGTCTTGTCGCCTTCTTCTTTGATCCAAGGGCTCCGAGCTTGTCCTTACAAGTGAGATCAATGGTGGAGATTGGGATGCACAGGACTGTCATGACATACCCTGGCACCTGTCAGCATTGCGGGCGATTCTTAGGCGTGCGGTGGAGATTTCGTCTGCCACGCTTTAACTACCTCGGCTCTGATTCTGACGATGGTTATTTGGGATTTGTCTTGTTCTTTTTGCCTTTCGACCCCTCCCACGCTCCTATTTCGATCTCTCATGCTGACCTCGCATCTTCCGATCTCTATTATTCCGATCCCTAGAGATCGCCCAAACGATGTAATCCGATCTTTTGGAAATAAAAGTCAATTGTTATCTTATTATTATTGCACTGATTATTTTCCGATCTCTGATGTGTTTATCCGATCTGGTTCCTAACTGAACAACCCTTAACTGATCCGCAATTCGAAACATTTATCTTAATATGCCGATCTCTAATTAGCCGTTCTCTTTATGGAATTTGAGAGACGTGTCAGAACAGCTGGCGAATCCCGTTAACCGATGCATTGCCTGGGACATCGTGACCATTAAATGCTCGAACGAGTATAAATAGGGGTAGGGGTTAGCCAGTTTCTCACTTTATGCCATTTTCTGTCTCTCGCAAGCAATTCCAAAACTCTCCCGATTTTTCAAGCTCTTCCGACTTCGTTCAAGCTCCGGTAAGGGTTTTAATCCTTCTTTTAGCTTTAAGTTCTTTGTTTTTTTTAAAAATGAGCGGCGTCGAAGGTCAGAGAGCGGCAAGCCCACCTTCCGTCCATGTTTCATGGTCGTCTGATGAAGAAGAGGTGGTCGGGCCGAGCGCACAACCAGAACCTCTTAGGGTCTCCGCTCCAGCTCGGGGGCGGATCGCACCATCAAGGCATGCACCTCCTTCGGGGAGGGAGAATCTTCCTATGGATGAGCTGCCGTCGATCTTGCAAGAAACCGATCTGCAGTCGTTTAGCCAGGAGTACAACATAGAGCCCGATTCATATGAACTTATCCGGTGTCACGCGATCACCGAGCCGATCACTCCTTTGAAGAGAATGACATGGTGATGGTATACGAGGAACAGTTAAAGGCTGGTCTTCGGTTCCCTCTGGACGACTTCTTCTAGGAGGTCCTAAAATTCCACTGAGTGTGCATCGCCCAAATTCACCCTAACTCGTGGCGGATCTTGGTAGCCTTTCGAGGCCTGTGCCGAGCTAAGGGAATCAGACCTACGGCTAAGGTGTTCGCCGAACTGCACAGGCTAACTCGCCGAAAAGACGACGAGCATTGGTTCTTTCAGGCGAAGCCTCATTGCGGGCTCTTCACCGATCTGCCCTCCTCCCTTAAGAATTGGAAGAACCGCTTCTTCATTCTGAGGAGCAAAAATCCGACCTGCTTCGAGGACTTCCCCCGTAGCTGGTGGCACCAGGGGCCCTTGATTCCGAAGCGTATTACCCTGAACAAGGAGGAAAACCTAATAGTGATGGAGTTGAAGAATCTAGCTGCCACTCAAAAGTACTCCTGTTTAGATGCAGTGACTGTCGAGCTGCATCATTGGACGATGGAGTTGATCACGGGCGAAAAGCGCGGGCTTCAGCTCTCTGATCTTGGCATCGGTATTTTCTATTTCTCAGATCTTCGGACCTTAGCGATCTCACTGACCTCTTTTTTGTGTAGGTATGGCGGGTGGTGAAGGTTCCAGGAAGCGGAAGAAGGAGAGAGAGATTTGCCGGAAAATAAAGGAGATGAAGCGTTCGGCACTACTTCAAACACCGGGCCATGAACCTGGGGAGATACAAGGGGATCCGCCCTGACCTTCGGGACCGCCGATCACAGAAGCTGTCCGATCTCCTCCTCAAAGGGAAGAGCCGGCTCTGCCTCCTCCAGTTACTCCAAGCACAGAAGGGGGTCGTTCTCGACCTCCTGCGAGGCCCTCTTCTCGTGGCGCCCAAGTGCTGATCACTTCTTTAGAGAACAACCGGACTGTTCGGGAGAACCCCGATTTTGCCAAAGTCTTAGGGTCTTCCATCTGCCTTCGGGAGGATCAGGACAGACTGTCTCAGGACAATCTTGACGACATCCTAACCCGCTCCATGAGTCTGAATGTAGAGTGCCTGGTGAACCAGCACATAGTTCGGGAAAAGGCTTACCGCCTGGGTAAGGAGGTCGAGAAAAAGAGTCAAGAAGTTGAAAGGAAGAGTTAAGAAGTGGCATCCCTCCGATCCCAACTCTCATCCGCTCAAGATTACATATCTCAAATTGAGGGGAGAGTGAAGTACTATGAGGATAAGCTGGCCGAACAGACTCATGTTCTGGCTGAGAGGGATCAGGCCCTTAGAGAAGTCCAGGCACTCCGGGCCAACGAAGCTTCTCAGGTCGCTCATCTTGCTGAGGAGCTTAAGGCAAAAGATGAAGAGATGGTGACAGGAATAGCCGGTGCCTATGTGAATGCTCACAAGGATCTCTTGGCCGAGCTCCAAAAGCGTTACCCAGAGGAGGACTTCTCTTGGATGGCCGACCTGGCTCCCGAAGGCGAGGAGGAAAGCGAAGATGAAGCCGAGGGTGAGAGAGAAAATGAGCAAAATGTAGATCAGGCTGGGGGTGATCCCCCAGCCGAATGACTTGTACAAATTTTTTGAAATGAAATGAAGTGCCTCTTTTGTTCAATGAATGATTGTGATCGGAAAATCTCTAAATTACTTAATACTTGATTGTCTGAAAGAGATTATTAACCTAAGTGTGAGAGATCGGAAAACATAATGAGCATGAGATCGATAGGGAATCAACATTAATCGGGACTTGATTAAAATTGGAAATTTGACTTGAACACTTAAGATCGAAATCCTCATTAAACCGGACCAAAACCTTAACTCTTAAACTTTTGAAAGGGAGATCGGCAATAAAACTGGTAAGAAAAGATCTAGTTCACTTTGTTTATACTACAACGGATCGGAGAGATTGGTGAGCGATTTAATAGACTGGTAAGGATTTGACTGATGTGAGGACTTAACATTGATTCAATTCTTTGAGGAGGGATCGGAAATGTGACTGTCTATCAAAGAGAGATCGGAAATATGGCAAAGAGAGGTCGGAAATATAGTTGGCTGGCAAAGGAAAATTTGGTGCTGAGGATCGGTTTCAAAGTTTATTGATTCTGGGGATCGGCCAAAATATGGTGTCGACAGCTGCCCCTCTTTACATAATTTCTATTAAGGGAAAAATTTCCTGTGTAGGAATTATGTAAAGATTTAGACCCGTATTTTGGACGATTAGGTGTCCGAAACTAAAGCATACCTAAGTCAGTGACCTAGGGGTCAGTATCAAAAGTTAAATTAAAATCAACTTGGATCAAGGGACCAGAGGTTGATAACAGGAAATGTAAATGCAGGAAATTAAAATCAACTTAGATCAAGGAACCAGAGGTTGATAACAGGAAATTTAAATTGCAGGAAATTAAAATCAACTTAGATCAAGGAACCAGAGGTTGATAACAGGAAATTTAAATTGCAGGCAATTAAAATCAACTTAGATCAAGGAACCAGAGGTTGATAACAGGAAATTTAAATTGCAGGAAATTAAAATCAACTTAGATCAAGGAACCAGAGGTTGATAACAAGAAATTTAAATTGCAGGAAATTAAAATCAACTTAGATCAAGGAACTAGAGGTTGATAACAGGAAATTTAAATTGCAGGAAATTAAAATCAACTTAGATCAAGGAACCAGAGGTTGATAACAAGAAATTTAAATTGCAGGAAATTAAAATCAACTTAGATCAAGGAACCAGAGGTTGATAACAGGAAATTTAAATTGCTCTTACAAAGCAAGCCTAATCCGGACACTAGAAGTTCTTCCCCAATGAAGTGTACTTAACAGAATCCCGAAGGCCAAAGATTAATGGAGGACGAGTTGCAAGACTTGACCTATGACCCCACTTTTCAAATGCTCTTCTTCCGTTTTTGACTTTTTCCCGAAAAGCGCCCTTACGGGTTTTCACTTCCCCTTCGTCCATATGACTAGAAGTGCCCTTTCGGGTTTTCACCTCTAGTTTTTTTTCTTTTCTTTTCTTTTTTTTTTTTTTTTTTGTTAGATGCCCTTTCGGGTTTTCATCCCTATTTCCTTTCATATACCCTTTTCCTGGTCATTCCCTGCAAATCTCATAGTAAAGTATGTGAGGTTATCGATTGTTAGATCCTAATCTTATGGCAAAAATTTTAACTGATTTAAATAGCGCATTAAATAACGAGATTGCAGAAAGATACATACAATGGAAAGATAGAAACATGGGGAATGAAGTGTGATTTTATTACGGTTTAATATAAACAAAGAAGAAGTTTCAAAGAGGAAGGGTACAAGGATAGATCTCACATATTCCCTTTGGCTGATTTTGAAATCCCTTAAATGCCATTATTTCAAGTTCTTGAAGCCTCATGCCATGACAGTTCCCTCTTCATCCTGGTTTCATGCCCCCCCATTCCTTATTTCTCCCTTTTTATTCTCGGGATGCCCTTTCGGGTTTTCACCCCTAGATTTTTTTTTTTTTGGATTACTCACTTTTTCAGGATGCCCCTTCGGGTTTTCATCCTTCACTCGTTTTACAGAAAGTGCCCCTTCGGGGTTTTCGCCTTCTTTTACACATTTTGCTAGGAGCGCCCTTTCGGGTTTTCACTCCTACTCTTTTTTTTTTAGGCATAGTATCTCTTGATGGTGTCAGCATTCACAGGTCTCGGAAACTCTTCACCGTCCATGTGGGTCAAAATTAAGGCTCCTCCAGAAAATGCCTTTTTAACCACATAAGGTCCCTCGTAGGTTGGCGACCATTTGCCCCGGGGATCGTTTTGATTCGGCAGCACTTTCTTCAGAACTAGGTCCCCGGGTTGGAATTCGCGTGGGCGAATGCTTTTGTCAAATGCTCTAGCCATTCTCATCTGGTATAACTGCCCATGACATGCTGCTGCTAACCTTTTCTCATCCAGCAAGTCTAACTGATCCAACCTTGACTGGATCCATTCCGACTCATCAATCCCTGATTCCTTCAGAATCCTTAGGGAAGGAATTTCAACTTCAATAGGTGATACCGCTTCCATCCCGTAAACCAGTGAGTATGGAGTTGCCCCAGTTGAGGTTCTTACAGAAGTTTGATATGCATGGAGAGCGTAGGGAAGCATGTCATGCCAATCCCTATACGTGACCGTCATTTTCCGGATTATTCTCTTGAGATTTTTGTTCGCAGCCTCCACCACTCCATTCATCTGGGGACGGTATGGGGAGGAATTGAGGTGTCGGATTTTGTATTGATCACACAATTTCTGGATCTTCGGGCCATTCAGATTCTTGGCGTTGTCAGTGACGATTTCATTGGGGAGACCATGCCGGCAGATGATATTATTTCTGAGGAATTTGAGGAACGTGTTCTGCGTGATATGGGCATATGATGTGGCTTCAACCCACTTAGAAAAATAGTCGATTGCTACTAGGATAAATCTGTGCCCATTGGATGCCTTAGGGTTGATGGGACCAATCACATCGATGCCCCACATTGCGAAAGGCCATGGTGAGGCGAGGTTGAACAATTTGTGAGGCGAAACATTTATTGGATATGCGTAGATCTGACACTTATGGCATTTCCGGAAATATTCGATGCAGTCCTTTTCCATTGTAGTCCAAAAATATCCCCGTCGCATGATTTGCTTAGCCATCATGTGCCCATTGGCATGGGTTGCACAATTTCCCTCATGAGTCTCAAAAAGGATTTTCTTCGCCTCTTTTGCATCCACACATCTCAACAGTTCACCGTTGGACCCTCTCTTGTATAGGGTTTCACCACTGGGGAAGTATCCCAATGCCAATCTCCGAAGCATCCTCTTTTCGTTTCGGTTCGCCCCTGAGGGGAATTCTCTGGTTCTGCAGTAGACCAGGATGTCATGATACCAAGGTTTACCGTCGGGTTCTTCCTCAATCATGAAGCAATAAGCTGGCTCATTCCTTGCCTTAATCTTCAATATCTGAGCCATCTGCCCTTCTTCGATTTGAGCCATAACGGCTAGAGTAGCTAAAGCATCAGCAAATTGATTCTTGTCTCTACTAAGGTGAGTGAAAGAGATCTCTTCGAATTTTTTAATCAGCTCCAGTAAGTACTTCTGATATGGGATTAGCTTGGGATCCTTGGTTTGCCATTCTCCCTTGACTTGGTATATAATCAGGGCTGAGTCCCCATATACCTCCAACTTCCTGATTTTCATTTCGATGGCAGCCTGTAGTCCCATCATACAAGCTTCGTATTCCGCGAAATTGTTGGTGCAGTCAAACCTCAACTTGACAGCTATCGGAAAGTGTTTTCCATCCGGGGATATCAACACTGCTCCAATTCCATTACCGGACAAATTGACAGCTCCGTCGAAATACATTTCCCATACATCGGTTGGCCTCTCTTCTTCGCAGTCTACTTCATTAATATGCTCATCAGGGAACTCAAAATCCAAAGCTTCATAATCCTGGATAGGATTTTCTGCTAGGAGGTCAGCGATTACACTACCTTTCACCGTTTTCCGGGTCATATAGACTATGTCATATTGGGAGAGTATGACCTGCCATTTAGCTATCCTTCCTGGCACGAATGGGCTTTCGAATACATATTTGATAGGATCCATCCTGGAGATGAGCCATGTTTTGTGATTCAGCATGTAGTGCTTGAGGCGATTCGCTGTCCAGGCTAATGCGCAGCAAGTCTTTTCTAAGAAAGAGTATCTTGACTCACAATCATTGAACTTCTTGCTCAAGTAATAAATAGCCCTCTCCTTTCGGCCAGTATCATCATGTTGTCCCAAAACACACCCCATTGAGTTATGTTGGACTGCCATATACAGGATAAGAGGCCTTCCTGCCACGGGTGGAACCAATACTGGTGGGTTTGACAGATACTGCTTGATTGTCTCAAAAGCCTCTTGACAAATTGAATCCCATTGGGTGGTGTTGTTCTTTCGGAGCAGTTTAAAAATAGGCTCGGCTTTAGCGGTGAGATTGGAAATAAATCTTGATATGTAGTTCAATTTTCCCAGAAAACTGCGCACCTCCCTTTCTGTTCTTGGGGATGGCATCTCTTGAATAGCTCGAACCTTATCTGGATCTACCTCTATTCCCTTTTCGCTCACTATGAACCCCAACAATTTTCCTGACCTAGCTCTGAATATGCATTTGGCAGGGTTCAGTTTCAACTGATATTTCCTGAGTCTCTCAAATACTTTCCTCAGTACCTGCACATGATTTTCTTCTCCCCGGGATTTGATGATCATATCATCCACATACACTTCCACCTCTCTATGCTTCATATCGTGGAATAATGTGACCATTGCGCGCTGGTAGGTAGCACCAGCATTCTTCAACCCGAAAGGCATGACCCGATAGCAAAACACTCCCCATTGAGTGATGAAAGCAGTCTTATCCTTGTCTTCCTCGTCCATCGGGATCTGATTGTACCCTGATGCTCCATCAATACATGAACACCTGCCTAATCCCGCAGCATTGTCAACTAACACATCAATGTGGGGGAGAGGAAAATCGTCTTTCAAGCTTGCTTTATTAAGATCCCTGTAGTCAACGCACACCCTAACTCTCCCGTCCTTCTTCATTACCGGGACGACGTTAGCTATCCATTGAGGATATTTGACCACTTCAGAACCCAGTCACATATCGCTTTCTTGACTTCATCCCGAACTTTAAGCAAGGTGTCGGATTCATTCTCCTTAACTCGCTTTATCGACTGCCCCTAATTAGGGAATTTTGTGTGTCACTATCTGAGGGTCCAAACCCACCATATCATCATAGCTCCAGGAAAATACGTCGAGGAATTCTTTAAGCAGACTGATCATATCTCCCAATTCTTCACTCTCCACTACCTTAAGTTCCCTTTTTACTTCTTCTGTGCCTAAATTTATGGTGTGTGTTTCGTCTTCACAAGGCACTAGGGAGGGTTCATCTTTTTCATTGCTTTCTTCTGTAAGGTCTTCCTCAGAATCACTTGAAGTAATGGCAGTTATGGGGATTTCAAAATTAATCAGAGGAATTTCTGAGTCTATTGGATTATTAGGTGTTAATTGATGAATGGTCCTGAATGAATAAAAATGGAACATATTATAAGGATGAAATTCAAAAGGAAAGAATTGGATTTAAAATGCGCTATTAATTCATTAATATTTATGCCATAAGAAAAAGGTACATTTACAATATTACACTTGTCATCATGGACAAAATGATCAAGTGTAGATAACCAAAGGTACTTTACTCGAAATTGAGTACAGGGATGTCCTCCGCCGTCCAGTTGTCCAGTTCTTGCCCTCGATCCTTTGGCGAGACCAGAGCTTCGTAGAAGGAACCCAGGTGAATGACATCGATGGATGGGTCATCAGGTGATTCTTCCACATCTGCCGGACTGTCAATGACCGGTTTAGTGAATACATCCGTAATTCTCGAGACTACTTTCATTCTCCCGATTTTCTGGTCGAATCTCTGATCTCGAAGTCTGTTTCTCATCCAGAATCGCCCATCCATGAGAGCATCTTCCTCATAACCCAATCCGCAACGGCCTATCTTCTGGATAGCCGGTATCGACTCCACAATCCCTTGCAATGCGGTGCCCAAGCCTTTGCCCTCCTGATATCCATTCTTTGACATCACTTTGGCCACCATAGCCATAGCACCCTCCTTCCCGGTATCTTGTAACTCAAGGGCCTGGAAAGAACTCTCCAACGACTCCTCGGCCGCTTCCACATAAGGAAGTGATTACGGCTTGGTGACCAATATGGCTTCTTCACCCCTTACAGTGACGATTTTGCCGTCCTTAATGTATTTTATTTTCTAGTGCAAAGTTGAAGGAACAGCATTCGCAGAATGGATCCACGGCCTCCCCAACAACATAGTGTAGGCCGGCTCAATATTCATCACCTGAAACGTGACGTTGAAAGTACATGCACCGACTTGGATTGGCAAGTCAATGTCTCCCAGCACCTCTCTCCTGGTACCGTCAAAGGCTCTTACCACCATAGCACTCTGACGTATATACGATTGGTCGACCGGAAGCCTGGCTAAGGTAGCGCTAGGCAGTACATTGAAAGCTGATCCGTTATTGATGAGGACCTTGGCCACTATACAACCCTTACATTTCACAGTTACATGCAGAGCTTTATTGTGCCCTAAGCCTGCAGGGTCTACCTCCTCTTCAGAAAAGGCCACAAAGCTGGATGCCTGGATTTGTTCTACTATCTTCTCAAACTGCCCCGGTGTGATGTTGGGGTTTACAAAGGCTTGATCCAGAATTCTCTGCAAGGCTTGTCGGTGGACTTCCGAGCTCAGGATCAGTGATAACAGTGAAATTCGGGCAGGTGTCTTTCTCAACTGCTCCACCACATCATACTCGTTCTGTTTCATTATTTGGAGCAGCAGTTCCTCCTCTTCTTTATGCTCAGCAGGCTCTACTTCCCCTGCCTTCTCAACCTCATCTTCTGCATTCTTTGATGACTCTCCCATCTTTACTTTTCCTTTTCTTTTTTCTTTTTCTTCGTTCACGTAACACCTCCCACTTCGAGTTATGAACTCGACTTCTTGCTCATGCGAGGAGGTTTTTGTGGTAGCGACAGGTTGAGGATTATTCTGGGGAGTAATGTTGCTGGTAGGTCCAGCATAAGTCATTCTGAAATGCTCGTGAGGAGCAAAACATGGTTTTGGTGGTGCCGGAGGTGAGGCAAGATTAGGAGGGGATGTACTGCTTGACGCTCCCTGAGTGAAAACTTGGAAATTATAGTTCCAAGGGACAGCATGAGTATTGGTGACAGGGAGCTGGGGCGGAGTTCGGATAACCGTTACTGGCGGTGAGGCTACTGGGGGTGAGAAGGTGATTCTGGGTTTGGAGGTAGAAGCAGTTTGGCTGAATCTAGTGGTGTTCACTCCCCCTTCCATCTTTGACTTTGTCTGGCATCTCAGAACTTTGAGGGATAACAAGTTCTGGACCTCTTGTTTGAATCCCTCACAATCTCGCAGCTCATGGTCAGCTGCCCCTCCATGGTAAGGACATCCCGTATCTTTTCCCGACCCTGATATCCGGGGGCAAAGGTAGCCTTCTCTTACTGCCATGGCAAAAATCCCCTCAAAATGAGGGATGAGCTCGTCTACCTCTGGTGCCAACCTCTCTCCATCAGACTCTATCATATTTACACCACTGCCCGCATTATGGTTAGGCAGTGGATTTGAGGTAACATTGGGGAGGGAACCATTTCCCTCAATTTTCAGCCACCCGTTTCGGATTAAAGCGTGCACTCTCCCCCTGAGTGCACCGCAGTTGTCGGTTGAATGCCCTTGTGCCCCTCCATGGTACTCACAACGGGCAGTGGCATCATACCACCTGGGATACGGCGGCTGGATTGGGTCTAAGGGGACTGGTACAATTTGGTTTATACCGACAAGGTATCGATATATTTCACTGAGAGGTAGGGGAAGAGGTGGATCAGGGTTCCTTGGAGGTCTTGGGTTGTTTTGTGGTGGTCTTGGTTGGGCGAGAGGAAGAGATGGTCTTGGTTGGTAATTTGTAGGTGAAGGGTATTGTGGGCGTGGGTGTGGATAATTAGGGAAAGAAGGTGGAATGTTGGTGACTGTTTGGCCATAAGGGGGAGGATATGGCCGATAATTATTTTGAAGGAATGGGGAATAATTGTTTTGACGGGTGACGGAATGCACATCACCCTCCTTCCTCTTGCCAAAGCTGGCAGTCTTTTTCGCAGGGTTCTCAGCCAACTCCTGCAACTGTCCCATTCTTAGATTGGCCTCAATTCTTTCGCCGGCCTGTATGATGTCAGAGAAGCTGTTGGAAGTGTTCCCAATCATCAAGTTGAAGTAGGGAGCCTTCAAAGTTTCGATAAATAGAGAGCATAGCTCATTATCGGTCACCGGGGGATGTACTTCTGCCGCCTTTTCTCTCCATCTCTGGGCATACTCCTTGAAGCTTTCCCGGTCTTTCTGCACCAGATTTTGAAGATCCCTCCTTGTGGGGGCCACATCGCAGTTAAATTTGTACTGCTTCAAAAAGGCCTCGGCTAAATCCTTCCAGGAGCGCAGTCTGCTCCTGTCTAACTGAACGCACCACCTCAGGGCTGCTCCAGAGAGGCTCTCGTGAAAGAAGTGGATTAACAGTCTGTCATCATCTGTCATAGAGGACATCTTGGCAATATAGGTGGCCAAATGAATTCGAGGGTCCGAATTCCCAGTATACTTGTCAAAATCGGGGACCTTGAATTTGGGCGGCACCACCACATCCGGTACTAATCTTAGTGATGCCACGTCAACTAAGCCATACATATTCAGGCCCTCTATAGCTCTCAATCTCTCTTCCAGAGCGGACAGCTTCTCATTTTCTCTCATCTTACTTTCTCCTCCTGTTGTGTGAGGTACTCCCCCAACTGGGAAATGAGGGACAGAATGAATTGGAGGGTATATCTCCGCTGCTTTCTCCATCCATCTCTGAGCATATTCTTTGAAGCTTTCCCTGTCCCTCTGCACCAAATTTTGGAGATCTCTCCTTGTGAGGGCCACGTCGCAGTTGAACTTGTATTGTTTTAGGAAAGCGTCAGCCAAATCCTTCCAAGAGCGCAATTTGCTCTCGCCCAATCGAATGCACCATCTCGTGGCCGCCTGCAGAGACTCTCGTGGAAGAAGTGGACTAGGAGTCGATCGTCCTCTATTAGGGCAGACATTTTGGCAATGTAGGTGGCCAGGTGAATGCGGGGGTCTGAGTTCCTGGTATATTTATCGAAGTCCAGGATTTTGAACTTTGGCGGCACCACCACATCTGGCACCAATCTCAGTGATGCCACATCGACTGAACCATACATGTTCGGCCCCTCTATTGCTCTTAATCTTTCCTCTAGAGCAGACAGTTTTTCATTTTCCTTGGTCTTATGTTCTGCTCCTACTGCGTGAAATGCTCCTCCGGTTGGGAGATGAGGGGTGGAGTGGACTGGAGGGACTAGGGCTGAAGGGTATGGTTCGGGATTAGAAACAGCTGGATAATAGGGGAAAGATGGGTCATTATTTATGGTGGCCGGATTGACAGTGATTGTCGGGTCCGGGATAGGTGACTGAAAGGTGAAAGAGGTTGAAGCTTGGTGAGGATCCATTGTTGTAGGTGGTGGGGGAGGTAATGGTAGGTTAGGTCCTGAAGTGGATTTATTTTGGGACATCTCCCTCATTAGTCTCATAAGTTCTGAGACCTTATCCTTCAATTCAGAAACCTGTCCTTATAGGTTCTGTACTTGTTCCTGATCTTCCATTATCTTTTTTGTTCGGGATCTTGTTAAGTACACTCGCTTGGGCTGAACCGTGTGCTTGGTCAGACTTGCCTTGTTTGAAGCAATGTTTGATTTTCTGTGAGGGAAATAAATAAAAGCTTTTAGTGAATTTTGAATTTCGTAAAAAAAGTAAAGGTCCTGGTTCAGACAAAGGATACAGTGGCATTTGGGAGCCAAAATGAAATCTGCTGAAGGATGATTGCATTAATTTTATCATGGCATCATTCAATAGTCTGACTGTGAACGACAGGATTGAATGCGCGTCTTATGATACCTGTCCATATGGCATATCCAATTTTTCGCATAACCCTAGCGAGGGGGTTCCTACGAAAGTTATACTATTCATTCATAATTTTGCTAAACAATTGTTTAGCATTTTGTTCTGATTTAAGAACTTCTTCTGCCTACTGACTCAAGGATGCCATGATAAAAATGATGCCTTATCTTTTTCACAGACTCTTGGTTTGATGATGCCTGTGGAAAAACTCGTTAGCAAGATAAATTTGGGTAATTTTGAATCATACTGTTGGCAGGGTGACACATACACATTTATCAAAGTAGGAAAATGTGTAGGTGTTTCAGTAGAATTCAAGATTACCCTCACAAAAATGAACAAAAGGAAATTAAAGCAGAACAGGGTAAGAGTAAGTATGCCCCTTTTGTCCTAAGATAGGGAGACTCCTGATATCGGATGAGTGCTGCCTAATTGGACAGTTCTATCTTATAAGGTAGCTTACTACGGCTTTCAGCTATTGTGATAGTTTAGCTCAAGGTCTAACTTTCTAAAAGCCACAGGTTCCCAAATTGCCCCTACTGTAACAGTAGAGCCCCGTTCTATAACCATGATATTATCGGGAAAATTCCACGAGTATCACAGTGGATAGAACGAGTTTCAATCTGAGCAGAAGCCTTCACGGATACTAACGGGGTAAAACCCACGGGTACCGCTACATGACCCCCTCCTACTTTCCTAATAGGGTAAGAAAGCCTGGGTATAGGACCGAAGTGTGTGAGGACATCGTGTGAGTGTTCAGTGTGTGAAGGGACACCTTTACCTCTTCCCAATTCAGGGGGATTTTATTCTTTCCATTTTTCCTTTTTCCTTTTTTTTTGAAACGAAGAGCACTGTAGGAGGATAAAACAAGCAAAACAAGAGGAACAGTTAGTAGGAATAAACAAAAATTAACATGTAAACTATCGCCGGGTGAGCCCACCTAACTATAATTTGATTGGAAAATTAAATCTACTTTTTAGACCTCTAGACCGGGGTTAAATTCGGATATCATTTCCCCAGTGGAGTGGCCAAGCTGTCGCAAGGGATTTTGCGGTCGCCTGAACGAACCCTCACTGAAGTGGGAAGGAGTGAGGAGTCGCCACTTTAATTTTGAGGGAAACTAAAGAAAACCATTTGTGAAAATAGATTGAAATGAAACCACTTCAAGACAGAGATTCTAGGTTCGGGGTCCGTAAACGGGTGGGGAAGGTGTTAGGCACCCCACCTCGTCCCTTAATAAGGGTAAGTAGATTTAATTTTGCATTAGTTAGGAGGGCTTGAATGGACATGTTAATCCTTTTGACTAAAGGAACATTTGATGTTTCACTAAATTTGGATCACCCAGATACATAAGTAAATGAGACAACCTTAGTGAGTTACTGTTGTATGTTAATTTTATTTGAAAGGAATATTTTATTAAAATTTAATTTAAGAATCGGATAAAGAACTCTTCTCCGAACTCTTTAATATTTGTTAAAATTCTGAGTTGAGACCGGATAAGAACTCTCCTCCGATCTCTTTTAAATCATTAAAAATTTTGAGTTGAGACCGGATGAGAACTCTCCTCCGATCTCTATTTAATGTTTATTAAAATTTTGAGTTGAGACCGGATAAGAACTCTCCTCCGATCTTTATTTAACGTTTATTAAAATTTTGAGTTGAGACCGGATAAGAACTCTCCTCCGATCTCTATTTAATATTTATTAAAATTTTGAGTTGAGGCCAGATAAGAACTCTCCTCCGATCTCTATTTAATATTTATTAAAATTTTGAGTTGAGATCAGATAAGAACTCTCCTCCGATCTCTTTTAGATTAACAGGAGCCTGAAAGGGACTTTTCCGATCTCCCGAATTTTAATTTCAGCTACATGTCATAAGAGCCTAAAGCTAAGGATTCTGGCATTCAAAGATGCTGGGAATAAGGCTTCTTGATACCTTGTGACTAAACGGGAATACTAGACTTGATTTACCGACCTTCCATGTAGTCAACTTACCAATACCTATTAATGTCCGATCTATTCTGTTTCGTTTACTTTGGTTTTATTCCACTTTATGGCATCTTGCCGAATTGCCGTTTACATCAGCCTAATAGTTTGGCTATTTTCCTGACGTGTTATTCAGGCTCTCTCTTTTAAAAGAGACCCTTAAGTTGCAGTTACCTACGTTTTACCCAACCACTTACACGCTACTAGGAGCTAGAAAACTTGCATTCAGAAATGACGAAGATTAATAAAATGATGGACTGATCACTAAAGAGATAACTCGTGAGTAACATTCTTTGGGGTTCTTTTGCACAAAATGAACTTGGAGAAAATCGCATACATAAGAAGAATAAAGAAAGTGCGAAAAGTAAAAGTAAACAGTTAATAAAACAGCAATATGAGTTCTTACCTGTAAGGAGCCAAATCTATTGAAATAACTACGGGGTGACAAATAGTGATAAGGCAGCGGATTGATTAGCCTGAGGGCTGATGTTCGTTGTGAACTGAAGGGTGCTTAGCTAAAATGCGATCAGATCAAGATAAAAACCGAGTGGAATGAAGTTGAGCTTGGACAATGGGAATGAAAACAGAGATGATAAAGGGCTGAAAGTGAGAGTGTGACCAGATAATGAACAAACTGAAAATGTAGAGTTCGATTCGTGAATCCTTTTCAAGAAAACACTTCAGAAAACTAGTTTCAAAAGTCTTTTTAATCAACACTTCTAAGTAGCAGAGTAACAAACTGAATGAAGTTTCAGAGTTCCTCCGCTATAATAACTACCTCTCTTTTTTTTTTTGCCCGTCCCCTGAACAATTTTTCATGCAGGTATTTATAGGAATCGGGTGCTCCCCATGAAGGGTCAGGATTTATTTTGAGGGAGATGGAGGGTCAAGATTTCGAAGGACATGATCGGATGTTCAGGAATTAAAGAGAATCAAAATGAATGGCCGAGATCCCTCTTCAGAATATTTGTCTTTTTCTTCTTTCAATCTGACGGTCCCAAATCTTCTTGTCCGAGGTGATCCGAGGGCCGGGAGTGAAAGGCGCTGGTCTTGTCGCCTTCTTCTTTGATCCAAGGGCTCCGAGCTTGTCCTTACAAGTGAGATCAATGGTGGAGATTGGGATGCACAGGACTGTCATGACATACTCGCACTCACAAGATTGCGGGCGATTCTTAGGCGTGCGGTGGAGATTTAAATGCCCGCCACGCTTTAACTACCTCGGCTCTGATTCTGACGATGGTTATTTGGGATTTGTCTTATTCTTTTTGCCTTCCGACCCCTCCCACGCTCCTATTTCGATCTCTCATGCTGACCTCGCATCTTCCGATCTCTATTATTCCGATCCCTAGAGATCGCCCAAACGATGTAATCCGATCTTTTGGAAATAAAAGTCAATTGTTATCTTATTATTATTGCACTGATTATTTTCCGATCTCTGATGTGTTTATCCGATCTGGTTCCTAACTGAACAACCCTTAACTGATCCGCAATTCGAAACATTTATCTTAATATGCCGATCTCTAATTAGCCGTTCTCTTTATGGAATTTGAGAGACGTGTCAGAACAGCTGGCGAATCCCGTTAACCGATGCATTGCCTGGGACATCGTGAGCATTAAATGCTCGAACGAGTATAAATAGGGGTAGGGGTTAGCCAGTTTCTCACTTTATGCCATTTTCTGTCTCTCGCAAGCAATTCCAAAACTCTCCCGATTTTTCAAGCTCTTCCGACTCCGTTCAAGCTCCGGTAAGGGTTTTAATCCTTCTTTTAGCTTTAAGTTCTTTGTTTTTCTTAAAAATGAGCGGCGCCGAAGGTCAGAGAGCGGCAAGCCCACCTTCCGTCCATGTTTCATGGTCGTCTGATGAAGAAGAGGTGGTCGGGCCGAGCGCACAACCAGAACCTCTTAGGGTCTCCGCTCCAGCTCGGGGGCGGATCGCACCATCAAGGCATGCACCTCCTTCGGGGAGGGAGAATCTTCCTATGGACGAGCTGCCGTCGATCTTGCAAGAAACCGATCTGCAGTCGTTTAGCCAGGAGTACAACATAGAGCCCAATTCATATGAACTTATCCGGTGTCACGCGATCACCGAGCCGATCACTCCTTTGAAGAGAATGACATGGTGATGGTATACGAGGAACAGTTAAAGGCTGGTCTTCGGTTCCCTCTGGACGACTTCTTCTAGGAGGTCCTAAAATTCCACCGAGTGTGCATCGCCCAAATTCACCCTAACTCGTGGCGGATCTTGGTAGCCTTTCGAGGCCTGTGCCGAGCTAAGGGAATCAGACCTACGGCTAAGGTGTTCGCCGAATCAAGACAGCTAACTCGCCGAAAAGACGACGAGCATTGATTCTTTCAGGCGAAGCCTCATTGCGGGCTCTTCACCGATCTGCCCTCCTCCCTTAAGAATTGGAAGAACCGCTTCTTCATTTTGAGGAGCAAAAATCCGACCTGCTTCGAGGACTTCCCCCGTAGCTAGTGGCACCAGGGGCCCTTGATTCCGAAGCGTATTACCTTGAACAAGGAGGAAAACCTAATAGTGATGGAGCTGAAGAATCAAGCTGCCACTCAAAAGTACTCCTGTTTAGATGCAGTGACTGCCGAGCTGCATCATTGGACGATGGAGTTGATCACGGGCGAAAAGCGTGGGCTTCAGCTCTCTGATCTTGGCATCGGTATTTTCTATTTCTCAGATCTTCGGACCTTAGCGATCTCAATGACCTCTTTTTTGTGTAGGTATGGCGGGTGGTGAAGGTTCCAGGAAGCGGAAGAAGGAGAGAGAGATTTCCCGGAAAATAAAGGAGATGAAGCGTTCGGCACTACTTCAAACACCGGGCCATGAACCTGGGGAGATACAAGGGGATCCACCCCGACCTTCGGGACTGCCGATCACAGAAGCTGTTCGATCTCCTCCTCAAAGGGAAGAGCCGGCTCCTCCTCCTCCAGTTGCTCCAAGCACAGAAGGGGGTCGTTCTCGACCTCCTGCGAGGCCCTCTTCTCGTGGAGCCCAAGTGCTGATCACTTCTTTAGAGAACAACCGGACTGTTCGGGAGAACCCCGATTTTGCCAAAGTTTTGGGGTCTTCCATCTGCCTTCGGGAGGATCGGGACAGACTGTCTCAGGACAATCTTGACGATATCCTAACCCGCTCCATGAGTCTGAATGTAGAGTGCCTGGTGAACCAGCACATAGTTCGGGAAAAGGCTTACCGCCTGGGTAAGGAGGTCGAGAAAAAGAGTCAAGAAGTCGAAAGGAAGAGTCAAGTAGTGGCATCCCTCCGATCCCAACTCTCATCCGCTCAAGATTACATATCTCAAATTGAGGGAAGGGTGAAGTACTATGAGGATAAGCTGGCCGAACAGACTCATGTTCTGGCTGAGAGGGATCAGGCCCTTAGAGAAGTCCAGGCACTCCGGGCCAACGAAGCTGCTCAGGTCGCTCATCTTGCTGAGGAGCTTAAGGGAAAAGATGAAGAGATGGTGACAGGAATAGCCGGTGCCTATGTGAATGCTCACAAGGATCTCTTGGCCGAGCTCCAAAAGCGTTACCCAGAGGAGGACTTCTTTTGGATGGCCGACCTGGCTCCCGAAGGCGAGGAGGAAAGCGAAGAGGAAGCCGAGGGTGAGAGAGAAAATGAGCAAAATGTAGATCAGGCTGGGGGTGATCCCCCAGCCGAATGACTTGTACAAATTTTTTGAAATGAAATGAAGTGCCTCTTTTGTTCAATGAATGATTGTGATCGGAAAATCTCTAAATTACTTAATACTTGATTGTCTGAAAGAGATTATTAACCTAAGTGTGAGAGATCGGAAAACATAATGAGCATGAGATCGATAGGGAATCAACATTAATCGGGACTTAATTAAAATTGGAAATTTGACTTGAACACTTAAGATCGAAATCCTCATTAAACCGGACCAAAACCTTAACTCTTAAACTTTTGAAAGGGAGATCGGCAATAAAACTGGTAAGAAAAGATCTAGTTCACTTTGTTTATACTACAACGGATCGGAGAGATCAGTGAGCGATTTAATAGACTGGTAAGGATTTGACTGATGTGAGGACTTAACATTGATTCAATTCTTTGAGGAGGGATCAGAAATGTGACTGTCTATCAAAGAGAGATCGAAAATATGGCAAAGAGAGGTCAAAAATGTAGTTGGCTGGCAAAGGAAAATTTGGTGCTGAGGATCGGTTTCAAAGTTTATTGATTCCGGGGATCGGCCAAAATATGGTGTCGACAATTGCAAAGAACACTCATCTTTGGAGTAGTCTAAGAGGACCAGCTCCAACTCAAAAAAGGCAAGCTGCTAGAATGTATGACCTTGATCCGTTCAACATGATTAATGCAAAGTTTGATGCACTTACAAATGTCTTGGCTAAGAAGATAGAAGAATTGAGTATGTTGGTTAGTTCATCATCATCATCTGGAAGTTCACAACAAGTTGCTTATGCAGAAGGAACTACCAGCTGTGGAGTAGACTATGGAGAGCAAGCTGCATATGTTGGTAACTATGGAAACAAACAAATGGGGAATCCTTACTCTCAAACTTATAATCCAACTTGGAGGAATCATCCCAACTTTTCATGGGGAAATCAGCAAAGTCAAGTTCCAAATCAGAATTTTCAACCACAACAGCAACAAGGAATTCCATATCAGTAAAATAGGTAACGATTGCCTAATTTTCAGCAGAAAAATATGAATCCTCCATCAAAACAGCAAGAAAAAACTTCCACCACTGAAGCTTTATTACAACAGATTCTTACTAACCAAACTAAGCATGATGAGGAGATGAGAGAGATGAAAGCAAGGCTAGAACAGATGCAAACACATAACAGAATACTGGAAAATCAGATTGCACAACAAGCATCTTCCTCAGGTGCCAAGTCTTTTGGAAAACTTCCAAGTCAACCAGAAAACCCAAGAGAGCAGTGTCAAGCTATTACTTTAAGAAGTGGGAAAGTTGTAAACAATGAGAAGAGTGAAAATAGTGAGAAGAGAGAAAATGAGAAAGAAACTAATGAGAGTGAAAAACAAGAAAGTGAAAAACAAGAGAGTGCAGAAAAATGTAAAGAGAAAATTGAAGAGAAGGAAGAGAAGTATATACCTCCAGAGCCTTACAAGCCACAGCTTCCCTTTCCACAAAGATTTCAAAAAGCCAAGCTTGATAAGCAATTTGGAAAGTTTTTAGAGGTTTTGAAGAAGCTATACATAAATGTGCCTTTTATTGATGCTCTTTCACAAATGCCCTCTTATGCAAAATTCTTGAAAGAAATTCTCTCAAACAAGAGGAAACTTGAAGACCATGAAACTGTAGCTTTGACAGAAGAATGTAGTGCTATCCTCCAAAGGAAACTTCCTCCAAAGCTCAAGGACCCAGGGAGTTTTTCAATTCCATGTCACATTGGGGAATCATGTTCTACAAAAGCTTTATGTGATTTAGGGGCTAGTGTTAGCCTCATGCCGCTCTCCATTTATGAGAAGCTCAATATGGGAGATCTTAAGCCAACCCACATTTCTCTCCAGTTAGCTGACATATCAATTAAGTATCCTGAAGGGATTTTGGAGAATGTGCCTCTAAAGGTTGGGAAGTTCTATATACCTGTTGACTTTGTCATCTTGGACATGGAAGAGGATTCTAATATTCCAATTATCTTGGGAAGACCCTTTCTAGCTACAGCAGGAGCATTGATTGATGTTAAGGGAGAAAAATTGACTCTTAGAGTTGGTGAAGATCAATTGGTTTTCAATATTAATAACACTATGAAGAAGCATCATTCTGAAGCTGATACTTGTTTGAGAATTGATATCATTGATGAGCTGGTTGAAGAATACTTCAGAAAGAGATATCCAGAAGATCCACTTGAAAATTGTTTGGTTCATGGAGGAGGCACAGATTATGACAACCCTCATGTGGCTGCATATGCTCAACATTTAGAGGGTAGTCCACCATTCATTTCTGCTCCAGTTTTTCAACTTACACAAAAGGAAAAAGTCGAATCTAAGCAACCATCATTCAAGGAAGAAGATGCACCTAAGGTAGGACTTAAGCAACTTCCTTCTCAGCTCAGGTATGAATTTCTTGGCACCAATAACACTTATCCAGTAATTGTAAATGCAAACTTGAGTACTTTAGAGGCTGATAAGTTGTTAAGAGTGTTGAGGCAATTTAGGAAAGTTTTAGGGTATACCATAGATGACATTAAAGGAATAAGCCCACACTTTTGCATGCACAGAATTATTTTGGAAGAAAATTGTAAGCCATATATTGAACATCAGAGGAGGTTGAACCCAAATATGAAAGAAGTTGTTAAAAAGGAAATTTTGAAGTTGCTTGATGCAGGGATCATATATCCTATTTCAGACAGTACTTGGGTGAGCCCAGTACATGTTGTCCCAAAAAAGGGTGGAATGACAGTGGTCAAAAATGAAAATAATGAATTCATTCCCACAAGAACAGTGACTAGTTGGAGAATGTGCATAGATTACAGAAAATTAAATATAGCCACTAGAAAAGATCATTTTCCACTTCCCTTCATTGATCAAATGTTAGAAAGACTGGCTAGGCATTCTTATTTTTGCTATTTAGATGGATATTCAGGTTTTTTCAAATCCCTATCCATCCAAATGATCAAGAGAAAACCACTTTTACTTGTCCATATGGAACCTTTGCTTATAGGAGGATGCCATTTGGGTTGTGTAATGCACCAGCCACTTTTCAAAGGTGCATGATGGCAATCTTCTCAGATTTCATTGAAGATATAATGGAGGTTTTTATGGATGACTTTTCTGTTTATGGATCTTCATTTGACATATGCTTGGCTAACCTTTCTAAAGTTTTGCAGCGGTGTGCAGATACTGACCTTGTGTTAAATTGGGAAAAGTGTCATTTCATGGTTTAGGAAGGGATAGTGCTTGGACATCTGGTGTCTAACAGAGGAATAGAGGTTGATAAAGCTAAAGTTGAAGTGATAGAGAAGATGGCTCCTCCTACTAATGTCAAGGGAATTCGTAGTTTTCTAGGACATGCCGGGTTCTACAGACGCTTTATCAAGGATTTTTCTAAAATAGCTAAACCTTTGTCTAATTTGTTAAGTCATGACACACCATTTGTATTTGACCAAGAGTGTTTGGATGCCTTTTGCAGGTTAAAGCAAGCTCTTATCACTGCACCAATCATGCAACCACCCGATTGGAGCCTACCTTTTGAAATTATGTGTGATGCTAGCAACTATGCAATTGGAGCTGTTCTTGGTCAAAGAAAGGACAAAAAGGCTTATGCTATTTATTATGCTAGTAGAACACTGGATGAGGCTCAAACAAATTATGCAACAACTGAAAAGGAATTCTTAGCAATTGTCTTTGCATTGGAAAAGTTCAGACCTTACATTATTGACTCAAAGGTGGTTATATTTTCAGATCATGCAGCCATCAGGTATTTACTCCGTAAAAAGGAGGCTAAACCTAGGCTCATTAGGTGGATTCTGATGCTACAAGAGTTTGATTTGGAGATTAGAGATAAGAAGGGAGCTGAAAATGTAGTTGCAGATAATCTTAGTAGGCTGAAATTTGATGATGAAGAAATGGATGACATCCCTATTGATGAGTTTTTCTTGAATGAACAACTTTTCTCTCTTGTTGCTAAATTACCTTGGTATGCAGACTTTGTGAATTATCTATCTTGTGGAGTTTTGCCTCTAGGAATAACATGGCAACAAAAGAAAAAGTTTTTGCATGAGGTAAAATTTTATAAATGGGATGATCCTTTACTCTTTAGGAGATGCTGTGATGGTTTAATAAGAAGATGTATTCCTGATGAGGAGACACAAAGTGTTATGCATCATTGCCATGCTTCTGATTATGGAGGACATTTTGGAATCTCTAAAACAGCTAGTAAAATTTTACAAGCTGGTTTCTTTTGGCCAAATCTTTTTAAGGATGTGAGGAAAATTGTGTTAGAATGTGATAAATGTCAAAGGAGTGGAAATTTGTCAAAAAGAGATCAAATGCCCCTAAATGATATTCTTGAAGTGGAATTATTCGATGTTTGGGGAATAGATTTTATGGGCCCATTTCCTCCTTCATATGGTAATAGATACATCCTAGTTAGAGTTGACTATGTGTCAAAGTGGGTTGAAGCTATTGCAACTCCAACTAATGATGCTAGAGTGGTAGTGAAATTTTTGAAGAAATTTGTCTTGAGTAGATTTGGAGCTCCTAGGGCTGTAATTAGTGATGGAGGCTCACATTTTTGTAATAAGCAATTTGAGAGCTTAATGAGAAAGTATGGTGTAGTGCACAAGATAGCTACCCCATACCATCCTCAAACTTCAGGACAAGTTGAAATTTCTAACAGAGAACTCAAACATATCTTGGAGAAAACAGTGAGCAATTCTCGGAAAGATTGGTCTATCAAACTAGATGATGCTTTATGGGCATATAGGACTGCTTACAAAACCTTTATAGGAACTACTCCCTTTAGGTTGGTGTATGGTAAGTCTTGTCATTTACCTGTGGAGCTAGAACATAGAGCATATTGGGCCATTCAGACCTTGAATTTTGATCTCAAGCAAGCTGGTGAGAAAAGGTTATTGCAACTTAATGAGTTTGAAGAATTGAGGATGGATGCTTATGAAAATGTCCGTATTTACAAAGAAAGAACTAAAGTTTGACATGATAAGCATCTTAGGAAAAAGGAATTTAAAGAGGGTGATTTAGTTTTATTGTTCAACTCAAGATTGAAATTGTTCCCTGGAAAACTTAAATCAAGGTGGACTGGTCCATATAGAGTTTCTAAGGTTTTCCCTTATGGAGCAATTGAAATTTGGAGTGAAAAATCTGGGAATTTTAAGGTCAATGGGCATAGATTGAAACATTACATAACTGGAGACCCAATAAAGGGAGCAAGCTGTTACAAGCTCTCCAATCCCTCACCCCTTTTCAGTGAAGTGCATGAAGAGTCCAGCTAAGGACTATAAATTAGCCCTCTTGAGAGGCATCCCAAGTTCTTTTATTTTCCTTTTTGTTGATTTACTTTTATCTACATTACTTTTGTTTTTATCTTAAATCTCCCCAAATTCAATTTTTGACATTGTTGAATCTTGTCCCTTGTAGATGTATTTCAATGGAGGAAGGTTGGTGAACTGCTGGGGAGTGATTCTTAATGTGAAATTTTGTCTTTCAAACTCTCCCAAAATTGATTGATTTTTACTACATAACCTGTGCAGGTTTGCTATCTAGTTTATGCAGAGAGGAAAAAGAAATTTTGTAGCAAAGGAGGGGTCTGCAGCAGATGACTTATGTTCTTGGTGAGGTTGGGTGTGTAACTTTTAAGTATTTGTGCTTATAATGTTAATATGGTGGTAAGTGAGTCATTTTTTGCAGTTTTGAGCTTATTTGGGTTGTGGGATTCAAGGTGGACATATTGCATTTTCTTGGCATAACTTGGAGAGTTCATTTCTTATTTGTGGATAAATGCAACTTTATGCAGATTTTATTAAGTTTTAATGTGTTAAATGTTGATTTGCAAAATTTGAGTCAAAATGGCATGGTTCACAAAGGCCTTTTATGCAGGATTCACTTCTACAAGCTTGTGTGATGTAATTTTGATGGATTTTGTATATATTGATGTGTTTTTGGTGAAAATTTCTCATGGTTTATGCTTCATAGAATTATATTTCTTCATTCTAGGGTATTTTTCACACTTACAAATCATTTTCAATTGTTCTCTCAATCTTGTTGAATTGTGCATAAGTAACTGCATAGCTTATGCAATCCTGCATAGCCACAATTCTTGCCATTTTCATCTCTGTTGCAAACTGCATAAGGAGGTGCATAGCTTATGCAACTATGCATAGCCACATTTTTGTCAAATTTCAGACCTGCCGAGACTTGCATAAGTGTGTGCATGACTTATGCACTTTTGCATGACTTCAAATCCTGCATTTTCTCTTTCTGCCGAAATCTGCATAAGCAGAGTGCATAGCTTATGCACTTCCGCATGACCGAACTCCCCAAAAATCAAAACCTGCCGAGAGGTGCATAAGCAGAGTGCATAACTTATGCACTTCCGCATAACCACCAACTCTGAATTCCAAAACCTGCCGAGAGGTGCATAAGCAGAGTGCATAACTTATGCACTTCCGCATGACCGAACTCCCCAAAAATCAAAATCTGCCGAGAGGTGCATAAGCAAGGTGCATAACTTATGCACTTCCGCATGACCTATTTCTCTGAAATCCAAAACAGGCCGAAACTTGCATAAGTTAGTGCATAAGCTATGCACTCTTGCATAATTAGTTTTTCACACTTTTTTATCACCCACCGAAGCATGCAAAAGAGAGTGCATAAGTTATGCACACTCACTTTTCACTTATGCAGCCTTAACACATGCCCTGTTCAAATCAAAATTTGTTTTCAGCACCATTTTCCCACCTCCACTTCCCAATATTCCTGTTCACTCCCTTTTTCCCCCCACGACTTTATTCCGGCATAACTCTTCCTCTCCCCTTCTTCTCCACTTCTATTTTCGCCGCATTTGCCCTAATTTCTCTCTGCATTTTTCATTTTCTCCCTCATCTCCTCCATCCTCACCATCGGGAACCCATGGAATCGCCTCCCCATTCCCCTCCAACCTCCCCTCTCCAAGTTTCGCCATTGTCAATGCGGCCTCCCAATCCCGATTCCCCTCCACAAGAAACACCTCCACCACCTCCCACAGCCACTTATAAGCGGAAAATTAGGTCGAAATCCACCCGACCCATAGCTTCTGTACCTCATCTCTCAAAGCGTAAAGAACCACCCACTACCCCAATGTCAGAACCTCCACCCAAAAACCCAAAAACTTCAGCCTCCACACAAGCCAAATCACCCTCTTCCAGCAAAAAGCAAATGTCAGCAACCTCACAGGTCTCAAACTACCTTGGTCCCTTCATGATACAACTCATAAGGAAACCTTTAAGAGACTTAAGGAAAGGAGGGTACAACCCACTAGGTATATTTCTGCAGACTCTCTCCAATCACTTGGTTTATTTGACAATATGGTTGCCTATCTTGATGGTATGGGTTGGATGGAATTTATACACAAGCAAGAAATTGTTTATCCAGCTCTAGTTTTGAAATTTATTTCCTCATTCTCTGCCACCCTGAAATTGCATGATGTAGATTATAAGCCAACTATGAAATTTAGATGTTTGGGGCAAAATAGAGAGTTATCATTGGACCAATTTCATAGCATTTTTGGTTTTGCAATTGATGGGCTATTTAGAGTACCATATACAAGGGTAGAGGTAGCAAACAAAGGTATTTGGAATGCTGCTCAATTTTGGAGAATTATCACAAACCAACCTCAGACCTTTTCTGCTGGCAGATCCAAAACTTCTCAAATACTAGACCCTGCACTTAGGTTTATTCATAGGCTCATTGCTAGCACTATCTTGGGCAGAGGGACTAGTTCTGGTGCTGTTGGGAAATCTGAGTTATTCATGCTATGGTGTGCTTTTCACAAGGTCAAAGTTTCTCCTGGTTACTTCTTTTGTGAGCATGTGTTGCATATTGCCACCAAATCCATAGGTGACATTGTCTTGGGTGGGCTCATAACTGTCATAGCCAAGCATTTTGGTTTTAATCCGGAAGAGCATCCAATTCTAGCACTTTCAGATACTTTATACTTTGATGCCACACACCTCTCCAAAACTGGATTCAGTTTGCCACATTCTGACACTGCACAACCAGATGTAGCGGCCGAACCTTGCACAACCGAAGCCCAACTGTCCCACGGTCCCACAAAGATTCTGAAATTACACCACCCTCTCAGTCTGCACAGGACCTCCCAGCAGATTCTGCACAACCTACACCTCCTGCAGCTGAACCCTCTTCATCCACAGCCCCTCATGCCTTCAACACTAAAGCCTTATTCACTTATCTTGAAAGGCTTAGTGATGATATATATTTTGTGGATAGGAAGCTTGACACTGGTCTTGATACCCTTAAGGATCGTCATGATCAACTATTTGACCTTGTCATGGAAACCAGAGACAAGCAGAAAGAATTAAAGGAGATGATGAAGCAACTCATGGTTTTTCTGGGAATGCCTCCTCCACCTCCATCACCTCCTCCAGCATCATCATTTCGACAGCAACCAGCAGCAACCAGCCCCTTAGCAACTTCTTTGGACAAAGGCAAAACAATAGAATTAGATTAGTTTCTGTTTTACTTTTATTCAAACTTGTAGGAGTTTTTCTTTGTAGATATGTTGAAACAATTTTAGTTTGTTTTGAATTCTGTTTTTCTTGAAGTTTTATTGGATGGTTATTACATTCGTCTTTCATTGTTTTCTTTGATTTTCATTGCCTTTACTGCCCTTTTGTGCATATTTGTCCATACTCTGTATATATTTGCATGCTTCTACTGGTGGTTGCACATTTTTCCTTGTTCATCATCATGTAGCAGCTTTTGAATATACTGCATAGGCTATGAATACCCTTATGCAAATATTTTGCATAGCCTGTGCAGTCCTCTATGCCACTCATGCAGAACTGCACAGGCTCTAATCCCCTTATGCACATGTTCTGCATAGCCTGTGCAGTCCTTATTGCCACTCATGCAGAACTGCACGGCTTATGCACCCTACTTATGCACCTGTTCTGGACAACACCTTATTCTGCATAACCTGTGCAGCTTCTTATGCATCCATATTATTTCTTGACTTCTCATCTACTCTATACCAGGTAACTCTTTCTTTTTGCTCTTAAATTTCACAATTCCTGGTAATTATTACTTGCTTTGAGTTTTGGTAATACACTGCTTAAGACATTGAGGACAATGTCTAATTTTGAGTTTGGGGGTGTACATTTTGATTTTTGCTTCATTTTTCACATTTTGAGTATAGGAGCATCTCATTCCATTTCATTTACATATACTGTAAATATTTTACATATACATCCATACATACATATACATAACACATTTACACACACATTATACATCACTTAGAAATTGTACATATTGCACACAAATAGACAAATAGACTTCCTCCATTTAGTTAATGCATTACTCATTTTTAGGAATCATGCATCATGCATTAAAATCTTTTGCCAAATCCCTTGAGTATTGAAAAGTTGCCTATGAGAGTGATTTGACTTACCTTTAGTTGGGTTTGTGGATTGAAAGTTTCCTAAGAGGTGCAAGGTTTTGAAGTGTCTATCCCTTGCCTATATCTTCTTAGCCAAAAAGCCACCCAACTAGTCATTTGGAGATGGAAGTGTTTAGAGGGAGTTATTGGATATAAGGTAGTCAAATGATGCCTCACCAATCCTAGAACAAATTTTCTAAACCTTTCAAGGCGAAATATCAGCTTGTACTTGAAAAGAGAGATGATTAGGCATTCTTTGATTTAAACCTTCTCATTTTAAACCTTTGGCCCTTTTCCTAATTAAAATTGACCCTTGCAAACCCCTTTGAGCCTTTTTATCCCTAATTTTTCTTGAAATCCTTATTGTTACCTAGCCAATGAACCAAACACTCCAACCCTTTTCATGAGAATAATTATTATTAACATTAGGTACATAAAAAAAAAAAAATTCAATAAAAGGGAGAAGAAATGCTTGTCACCTTGTAAAAGTGCTAGTATATGTGCTTTTCACCATTGTCATTCAAAATGAAAGAAATCCACCCAAAGTATTAAAAGAAATGAGTTTGGGGGTGGCAATTTTAGGGACAATCATCAAAAGAAAATGCAAGATACAAGTTTAAAGAATCAAAATGTCCCTCCATTTTTATGTGTTTTGTAAACTATGCAAACACTTGACAATCCTCATTGTGTATTTCTCTCCTCCATATAAATATATAAAAATAGAAAAAAATATAATAAAATAAGAAGTGTACCTTATGTTTCAAAATTGAAAATATTCTCATGCTTTGAATCCTTTTTACCAATTTTTCTTCTTAGCCTCATTTTGAACCCCATAGCCCCATTACATCCTTAAAAAGACCTTTGATCTCTTGATAGTACTTGCTACATTAGTGGAGATAGGAGTAGGGAATTTGCCTATGGGATTGGAAAATTATCTATTCATTCATTTAATTCCATCATTCTATATAGAGACACTTTGCCTATTGATTGTCCTAGAATTCCTTTTGAGCATGACTTTCTCTTTTGATTGGTTGGTTTGGGGATTTTGAATGATAATTGACTTGATGGCTAAGCGGTGAAAGCTTGGATAAGCATTGACTTCTTTGCATTTTGAAGGATGGGTATATGGATTGTTGGTATGGCTAAAGGTGTGTTAAGTTACTTTAATAGGTGATTTTCATAGCTCTTTGGATAAGGCACCCCTAAAAATTTTGCATCACATTTTAAAGTTTGCTTGAGGACAAGCAAAAGCTTGAGTTTGGGGGTATTTGATGCATACATTTTGCATAGTCATTTAGGTTTAATTTCATAGCCATTTTATTTGATTATTAGTCACTTTTAGCTAATTTCATTAGTTATTTAGTTAGTTTTTCATAATTGTCAATTTTGGATTAATTTGTAATTTTTACTTTGTTTTGTAGGAAAAATGGTGTTTTTGAAGGACTAAAAAGAAATTTTGCCATTGAGGAGTGATCTCTACAGCCAAAGATGCCAAAAACAAGTTTCAAAGTTGAAATATGCATTGGCCAAATTGCGCATAACTTGCCGCATAAGCCATGCAGATCTGCATAAGGAGAAAAATCACTGTTCCAATACCTGTCGAATTGTGCATAAGGAGAGTGCATGGCTTATGCAGATTCACGCCCCCTTATGCAATCTCACGGAATTGTGCATAACCTATGCACCTAGTCATGCAGTTTCGCATAAGTGAGCCAGAAACCAGCCGAAAACTGCATGACTTATGCAGTCCCACAAAGATTTCATTAATGAGCTGGCAGAAGATTCCTTCAGAAAATCTCTCCTCAAACACACCATTTTAGGGCTCCATGTCAGAAAATGCTATAAATAGCCTTATTTCCCATTTTAGAAAGCAGACAAGAAGGAAAGGAAGAAAAGGGAGAGGAGAGGCAGCAGCTGAAGAGTCACAACCACCTCCCACACCATTTCTAACCAGATTTGGAGATTTCTTTCTTTTCTTACATTTTTCCTACATTTCTAGTGTTGAGCTTTTTGTTTCTTAGCTTAGATTAAAGCTTTATTTCCATTTAAACTTAGAATATCTTGTAAGCATTATGGGTAGTGAGTAGTTTAACTAGATTCTGGAGTAAGGGATGTAATATTTGAGATATTTTGTGGATTTTGATTGGGTAATCCATATTTTGTGGTCTTAATGAGTTTTATTCATTTCTTGTGTGTTTAATGACATGCTTAGTATAGGATTCCATTAAGTGATGTTCTTAATCCATGGTTGAGGCACCGAAAGGAGAAGGCCTTGTGATAGATAATCAAGAAATTGGACTTAATTAACTTAGATCTAGAAATAGACTAAGGATTAAGAGGATTCACAGATTAATTAAAGAACCTAATGGGTCTTAATTAACTCTAACTCCACGAAAGTAGGATTAGATTGATTAAGGCACTCTTTGTCTCACTCGAAAGGGTATTCAAAGGATTTAAGAATTAATCTCCTTAAAACCCGTAAGTTCCACAAGATTGGATAACCAATTTAAAATCCCAAAATAGCTTGAATATGAAATCCCGAACTCCGAAATCGCCTTTTTATCATTGTTAATTTCTAATCGAATTTAATTGCTCGCCTTTTTAAATTTTGCCATATTTCAACTTGCTTATTTCAAATTGATGCAATTTTAGTTTAATTAATACATTGTTGGATAGATTATTAATTTTGCACATATAGATTTCATACTCTAATACCCATCAATTTATTGCTTTAATTTCAAAATTAGTTCAATTTAGTCAACTTTTTATATCAAAAATTCAATCATTAACACAACTCCTCGTGGGAACGATATCTTTTCTATATTACTTGTATGACCCGTGCACTTGCGGTTGGGCCACATCATTAAGCATGTAAGTAGTATCAAACTCAAACAATCTATAACCATGTCATCTTAAGTTAAGGGACCATATGCACTAATATGAAATATATTAATAAGTGTAAACTCCATATATATATCACTAGTTCGATCTACTTATCTTATAAATCTCCATTATATTTTTATCGACCTCTTAATATCAAATGACATGAGACTCATTATGTTTATCGGCTGATTTTCAGCGATCAAAGAGGAGCATTGACAAATGAATTTTGGATTCAACTTTAGCGGCCTATAGGCATTTCAGATTTGGAAAAAAAAAAAAAAGGAATCCAACGGAAGGATTTTTTATTTTTGAAACTAAAATCAAAATTAGAAAAAAATATAATTTCAATTTTATTTTATTTTCTAATGCTTCAATTTGATCTTGATTTGCATTTGAATTATATATATATATATATATATATATATATATATATATATATATATATATATATATATATATATATAAAGTTAAGAATTAAAAAATAGTTCATTATTAATATCTATCTTCGAAATTAATAAACACTTCCAATTTTTTAAAAAATAATAATTTTATTTAAAATTTCATTTCAATTTATCTTTTTTTAATTATAAATAATATTATTGATATCAGATAATTCTTAACTTAATAATTTTATTTTAAAATATATATATATATATATATATATATATATATATATATTAATAATTTACATATTTTAAAATTTTTTGAATTTTAATTTTTTAGTGTATATAAATATGTATAAAACACGTGTTAATATATATAAGCTAAAGACTAAAAAACTATTAACCAAAATTAGACACTTATATCTACCATTATTTGACACTTAATATAATTAAAAAT
Source organism: Hevea brasiliensis (assembly GCF_030052815.1). NCBI lineage: Eukaryota > Viridiplantae > Streptophyta > Magnoliopsida > Malpighiales > Euphorbiaceae > Hevea > Hevea brasiliensis. The sequence goes on from NC_079494.1 coordinate 99,486,343, forward strand.
AATAATTTTTAAATTTAATTTCTAGTATTAAATAATGTTTACCTTAATAATTTATCTTAAAATATATAATTATTTAAATTTGAAATGCAATATAAAATAAAATAAATATATAATTTAAATATAATTTTAGTTTATTTTAATGTTATATATATATATATATATATATATATATATATATATATATATATATTAAAATTTAAGAATTATATATTTTATAAAACAAATTAATAATTTATTTTATAGATAATACATATAAAATATAATTCATATCAATAAAAATTAGGGTTAATTGTTGAAAAGACCATGAAATTTGCTAATTTTTGCAATGAAACTAAGTTTGTATAATTGCTAATTAAGCCCTCAGGTTTAATTAATGTCTCAAATTGACCCGATCATCAATAAAGCATTAGTATGTGGTGCTTGGCAGATAGTTGTAACGGCTTTTATTTTCACTATTTTAGTTGGAAGTTGCATTTTATAAGTTTGTTGATAGCTAATGTTAATAGACAATTGATTAAAGAAAATGACTATTTTTCTTTTAGTAGTTTGATCCACCTTACAAATTATTATGAATATAGAAAAGAAAAAAGAAAAAGAATTGATCGTTCGAGTATTCAAAATTGCAAGAGAAAAAAAAAATGAGAGCAAGAAAGTTATATATAATGAATGTGGTATGTATACATCTATATTGAATTGCGGATAGGGAAATGATAGAATCCTTTCTAATTAAACTAAACAAGGGTCTCTAATAGAGATAAAAGAAGCAGAAACTAACTTGAGGAAAGCGAAAGGCATAGTTGATGTTGAATCTAAAGGATCTACCGCTAGATAGATACCTTTAGCAGCTAATCCTCTTGATAGTATAGTAATAACATATAAATGTGCAAATTTTGTAGCAGGAGCAGGGTCAGTCAAATCATCGACAGGTACATAAACTACTTGAATGAAAGTTATGGACCCTTCTTTTACTGATTTCTAATCTAATTTTTAGAATTTATTTGATTGGAATAATGGAAAAATAAGAAAATTTGGAGATTTAAGAGCCAATTTATCATTATTCATTATAATATACTAAACAAATGTTTAACTTTATAATTAAGAAGGAGCTACTTACACATTTACAGAGTTGAAAGAAATTGACAACAAAATTACTGAGAAATGGATGTATTTTAGTGAATAATATGATTGAAATGATACAATAATTAATGATTTGCAGAGCAAAATTAAAGTGTTGATAAAGAGAAAAAGTATAATATAATTTGACTTATAATTTCTTGTTTGTTGAAATATACTAATAGTTTATTGACGATAGGATCAATGTCATACATCAATCAAATGTGAAGGTCTAATTGGCTATAATACAAATTTTAGGGTTTAATTGCAATAGTGACAAATTTCATGATTTTTTTGGCAATTAACCCTAATTTTGGGTTCTGATGTGGTTTCTATAGTGATGATAGGACAGTTGACGTGAAACTCTTATTTAGTATACCAACGACTTTTTGATGGGTTGGTCAATTTGAGACATCAATCATATATTAGAGTTTAATTAGTAATTATGTAAACTTTATAGTTTAATTATAAAAATTACCAAATTTCAGGGTTTTTGGCAATTAACGCTAAAAATTATGTTTATCACATATTTCAAAAGTATTCAAATTGTGACATTTTTTAATATATATATTTACGATATTTTTCAGTAATATTAGTTGTTCTAATAGCTGCTACCTATTTTAGTAGATGTCAGCTTTACTAGCTGTTAGCTATTAAATATTAGTTATTAATGATTAGTTGTTTATTTAATGATTTAAGCAGAAGCGTTCAGTAAAAATAGTTGTTGGATTAATAAATATAAAAATAGTGGTATCATTTTATTGACCCTAATCAAAATGCTCATTCAACCTCTAAAAGCTAAGAGGGATAACTTTTCATTAGCTACTTCCTCAACCTCTAAATACTACTATAAACATTATGCCACCGAACAGTACAAATAAGAGAGGTAATATTTTGACTAGGGTCAACACTAAATGCTACCTTAAAAATTATTATTAAACAAGGCCTATATATAAAATACATGTTAATATAATATCAAATAAATATTATATAAAAAATCTTCGACTTAAACACTTAACTAAAAACTAAAAATGAGTGCTTCATAATTTTTAGCACATGAATATAAATTAGTATTAATATAAATTTATTTAATAGTATTATATAATATTTAACCCAATAATTTTATTTTAACTAACTTTGAAATTTTTTAATTTATTTTTTATTTTGAATTTAATTTTTATTAGGCCAATTACTATAATTAGAGCTGAAAAATTGATAATTTAAGAAGTTTTTTAAAATATTAAATTATATGACATATTTAACTTTATTTCTATGTAATTAATAAAAATAATTTATCAGATATGTGAGTAAATTATATTTTTTTATTTTAAAATGCTCAATCTTTAAACTTAACACTTTTAGTTTTTTTCATATTATTTTATTTGAATTATCAAATATATTAAAAAGATCTTTTACTGATTATCTTTTTGGTTAAGAATTACAATTATATTTTTAAGCATCATTTTTCTATTTTTAAGATTTGGTATTCCTATTTCTCAAACAGAAAAAAAAAAAAAAGTTTATTACTAAGAAGAAAGTCGGTCAGCGAATTAGGATTTGACCATGAAATGATGCACCTATGGACTATAAGAGCGAAGGAACACCGTAGGGATTAGATTTATTTATTTATTTTTTACTAATCTATATTTAGTAATTATTATTATTTTTAAACTTATATTACTATGCCATATAATCTAGCTATTTAAGGTTTATATTTATTTTTTACTTTTAATTTATGATTTTTATGTAAAAATTTAGTATAATATTTTGACTCAAATTAATTTTAATTTTTTTTAAAAAAAATTTATATTATAAAATTATATAGTAATTAAAATTATAATTATGTAAATTGGTAAAAAAAAAAATTTACATTTGCATATTCTATGTTATTTTTATTTATTATATCTATACATTATGCACTCTAATATACATACTTGTGTGGTTGGCCTAGTAAAATTTTTCTAGCTTTGCCCTTATATATTAACATTAGTAACTTTTTTTATTCTCTCCCGTATAGAAAGCAAGAGAACACACTAAAAAGAACTTGATTATTTAAATTTTTTTTATCTATTTATATAAGTAGTTAATAAAATTAAAAGGATTAATCATAATTATAAATTTGAATAAATGTGTGGATTTATGTAGTATTAATCCTAGTATTTAATTCACAGCATTTTATACATGCTTGATTTACTAAAATTAAGGGGACTCAATTGAAATTTGGCTTGTTGGATGACTAAGGAGAACCTAGTTAGCAGCATCTTTAAGTTGGCCTTGACTGAAAGACTTGGACAAATCAACCCACTCCTTTTCTTTCTAGCTTGTGGTTCTTCGTTTTGGCTTCCTCCTTATCGAAGCTAAAATTACCACGTGGCTACAGAACATTCAACTCATAAAAAACAATGTACTGGTTAGAAACGTTCAATTCAACTGCTCTATTTTGATAGCGAAAAACTTACCATTTTAGATTTAAAAACATAGATAATTGTGTTTCATTCACTTTCCATATGAATCTCATCATAAATATTTGGTCTCGAACTTCGTAATTTTATTTATTTTTTAAAGTTTTTACACTGTAATTAAAGATGTAATTAAATTAAATTATAATTAAAATAATCTTTAATTTACTTAACAAAAATGATAAGCGGATCAAACTGACCCAGATAAACAAGAGTAATATATTATTTTCAAGTATTAATTACATTTATTAACAAAATGGAATTATGTAGTGACTTTTATACCGTTCACTGTTAAGAGGCGGAATTTATTGGAGCTAAAATTTGAAATTCAAATGTTATCTGGATAGTGGAGCAACATTTAATCATTGTAATAGTTTCCAATGTAGAGTAATTGCAGCTAGTTGTTTTCTTCTGTGCATATATATAAATGGATAGAAGAAAAAACTGCAAAAGAACCTCTTTTGTTTTTTTAATCATTGAAAATGTCTAGTAAGATATGAAGAAAGAAATCTCAGAAGAAAGAAGTATTATGGAATTTTCAGAGGAGAAGAAACCGGAATATATAACTCATGGCATGAATGTGCATCAAAGGCAATTGGTGTGAAAAACAGTCTCTACAGCTCATTTTCCACTTTAGAGGAGGAAATATCTGCGTATAACACTTACTTTAATAAGAACAGAGCTGTTGAAGCAGATTCCTCCATAGTTGCATCTAGTTCTAGTTCTGAACAATCTCATATGGAAGCAGAGACATCAAGAATAAAGAGAGTAAATTCTGTTGATGGATTTGTTAATGAATATTTGGCTGGTTTTGTTGTTGGAATGTTGGTAGGAATGCATCTGTCTGAGCATAAAATAAGATAGTTCTTTTAGTTTCTCAGAACTAGAATGAAAAGTGTTTAAGTATTTATATTTTATTGTAGTTGTGTTAATGAAAATTTTATTTAATGATACTACTATTGATCTCTTTGCATCCTTTTATTTCCAAAATGTTAATTTTTTCCGTTAGTTATATTTTTTTGGTTATGTTCAATATGAATAGTTTTTAAATAATGGTTGATCTTTTGTATAACTGAATAAAAGATTCTCACAGAAGGCTAAATTGCATATTATAAATTATGCTATAGCTGAATAAAAGATTGACATTTGAACTCTCTTGATAAAGTTTGAAAGTTAAATAATCAAGTTATTGATGGAAATTTTAACAGTAAAAACTTGTATATAAATGGTTTATTGAACTATTAACTCTGAATCAAAATTTAATGCATTAACTGTTGATCTTTTCACATCTATCTAGTTCCAAATTGTCACTTGTTTTCCGTTAGTTATATTGTTTCATTATGTTTATTATGTTTTTTTAATTGTTGTATTTTTTATGAGTTCATTACATGAAACTGGAACTTGCATAATAACTTGTAATGTTTAGTTGTCAACTTACAGATGGAAATTGGAAATAGTAACAACTTGTATACAGATGTTTAATGTCACACCTTATCCCTCCATAAGGCATAACATGATCTCGTAGTATATCTAATGAATGACCAAATTTCGCATACCGATAACTCATTAAATATACTACAAGGGATTTTAAACCCTTTTTTTTTTTCAATTTAAAATGGTGGGTCATATTTATTAATTATTAAAATCTTTTAATTGGAATTTATATCAAAATTAAATTATTGATTAATTTAAAATCTCCGTAATTTTTATAAAAATTTCAGCAGAGTGCCGGCTATATTTGGAAAAAACAGTTCTTCAAAAACCTATAAAAAACACTTCCAATACATTTTTAAATCCCAACCTCCATTATTCTCAAACCAAGTCAATCTCAATTCAACTCAATTTCATAATTTCAAAGAATTCTAAAAAAAATTTATATACTGCATTTATACATAAAAAAAAATACATGTAGATAAGTTTATATTACAAAGTTTACATTAATCAAAATAACAGTACAACTTTTAGACAACTGCTCAATGTGTACATATGGATACATAAAATTAATTTACATTAAAAGGAAAAATTTACTTAGGGTATAATTAATATACCCGAAAAAAAAAGTCCAACTAATACTTCAGTTTCAGCTCCAAGCAGCTTACTCTGCTGCCTTGTCCTTTTTTTTATCTGCGACAGCAAAACACGCTATCGCTGAGTAATAATACTCAGTGGTATACAACTAATTTTAAATTAAAATCAATTATAATATAAATCAACAATTCACAACGAAACAAAATTTTTATAATTTATGAAGTAGATTCAGATTTTCAGAATCATCAAAAATCATTTATTTCAAATTAATAATAATCATTTATGTAAATTCACATTGCATTTAAGATTCACAATTCAAAAAATAAAAGTGTTGCCAAAAACACATAGTCTAGACCATGACACAAAATTTCACGATCAATGCCATGTTGTACACCACGACAAAGTAAATCACCTTACTAACCGTTATTAATGAGGAAAGGGCTAGCTAGCTAATGAGTACTCATACATTGTCATCCTACTAACCGTTATTAATAAGAGATATAATTAATGTCAATTATCAAACCCCGAATAGCCGTTACCATTGTGGAGTTCCGAACGGGACTGTCATGCTAACTGTGGTTTAAAAAAAATAATTTACAAGATTTTCTAATCACATGATTACATTTCAAATTCAATAATCACATTCGATTCATTTTCAAATCCATAAGATATTGGCAACACACAATTCATAATTGCAATGGAGAAATCATAATTGCAAACCATTACCATTTATTCAAAACAATTTACAAAATTAAAATCAATTAAATCAATTTAGTTGTGTACAAACCTCTAGTGAGTCGCCTCTTTGCCTTGACTCACGTTTTTCTTTCCCTCCTTCTCAGTGTCTTTTTCTACTAAAACACACAATTTACAGTATTTCAATACCATACCTCATAAGTAATCCAATAATTGAATTCATACACACTTGATTATACTTTTAAATTTGCTTAAAATGGAGTTCTTTGTGTTTGGCATATTGGAGTTACTATTTATTTTACTATTCATATCAAAATGTTAACTTTTTCATACTTACTAGGTATGTTAATTCTAATTACACCCACATACCACATTTTGGGTTACAATTGTGTTGGCATTAGTTGCCAATTAAATTTCTAAACTTTCTAAGTGAAATTCTAAAATTTCAGTTTTGGATCTCTTAGTTCTACTGTTCCATCAAACCTTCTCCAGTGGAAATTTAGCCAACTTTCCTTCATCAAAGTTGTTTCTTAATGTCCTAGCTTTAATTCCCTTTTTGAATCACTCCATTTGGAGTTTTGTAGCTCAAGTTATGCTATTTCTAATGTGGCTAGCCAGATTGGTAAAATCCAGAATTCTGGGCACAATTCTGGTTCTAGTAGATTTGAGAACCTAACTTTGGTTGGCCATTTGACTAGGTTATGGTTAGAATTTGGGTTTGTGTTCTTCACAAAAGTTGTTCTACTATGTTATAGCTTTCCAATGGTCCAAAATTCAGGTCTTTTGGACATTTCTACACTAAGTTATCACCATTTGAACAAGTACTGTTCATATGGTCAATTCTGTACAGGGGGCAGTGTGTGAAATCCGGATTTAACCTAATTTTATACCCACTTATGGTTAGTTTTAGGGCAAGGTTTCTATATGAAAATTGTAGCTTTGGGTCTTAATTTCCATCTCCAATTGACCTCACATCAATTGGAGCAACAGAATTCCAGTTATGGTCATTTAAATTGACCATGGTCAGGCTAGCTAGATTGGACCATTATCATTCACCATTCCATTCCAATTTTAACCATTCAAACACACTCCATTTCACACCAATTGACCATTTAAACCTCAATTAGGTCAAATTACATCAATTTCCCAAATTTGCAAAATTTCCCCCAATTTCCCATTGATCAAGAACCCTAATTATGCAATTATCATAATCCATGAAATCAAAGTGTATAAACCTCATCTACACATTCAATCAAGCTTGCCTACATCATTAATTGCATCAAAATCCATCAAATTCAAATTATCCCTAGGCTGGTCGACTTTCACTATATCCCTTAACATGTTGTTTTTGTTTCATTTTTAACAAATTCTAACTTAATTTAGATGCATAAGCATGAATATAGAGAGAAACTTGGGAAGAACTTCACTAACCTCTTTGTTTGATTTGCCAAAGTTCCAATTCTTCAAATTTTCTCTTCTCGTTTTGCTCCCAAATGTTAAAGAAGTTCTAAGGATGAATTTTTGTATGAGGACTTAAAGGATTTATGGAGGAGAATGAAGAGAATTCAAGCTTTTCAATGGTTAACAATGGTGGAAGGAAAAGATGAGAGACAGATGAGAGAGAGGTGAGGGACGGCCACTTGAAGAAGAAAAGGAAAAAAAAATGATTTTCTTATTTTCTTATTTGTCTTTTATGTTACAATTATCCCCTAAATATCCAATTTTAAAACTTAGAATTTATTGCATCATGCACACCTCATGATGACATCATAAAATAATTAAAAATTAGAAATTTTCTTTTCTTTTTCTGTTCTTTCTCTACACACCTCTTTACTTTTTAATTATTTTTCATAAATTTAATTTCCTACATTGTAATGGACATTTAGGCCATGAGTAACCTCTAAGGGTGAATTGACCAAATTGTCCCTTACTAGTCTAATCCGTTTTTCCAATAGCATTAAATTGCTTCCGAAACCCTGACTCAATTTTCGAACTGGTTTTTGATTCTTTTTTGTGATTTTCATATTACCTTTAGCTTCGCAATAATTCTTAGGCCTAGGGTGCCATAAGGTCCCACTCGAAAATAGGGTAGCGACTGGTCTCACAGTCACTTCCCATTTTGGTCACCCATCGCTGTGGCCTTGGCTCATTTAACCCATTATGCTTTGTTTTCTTGATTTCTACTTTATCTTCATGTAATTGCTATTAATTTTTGTTCATGGTGTGTCTAAGTGATTTAAATATGGTTTTACACATCCCAACTGTCCGGGCAGACACTGGTAACCAAAACAGTGGAATGTACTGACCTAATGAACAAAGGGGTGTTACATTTGAGTGAAAGATTTTTAATATTTATGGGTTCTATTTAGCACATTGAAAGATTTTTCTTTTATAGTGTCATGAAGAAACTGCAAGTCAATGATAGAAGAGATAACCAAAATGAATATAGTATATTAGTTTCACCATTTATCATGATGGAATACTTTAATAACTGATAAACATAAGAGGAATACCATTAACTTAATCTTATACTAAGAAACAAAACATTGTTTCCAAATACTAATTCATTAACATAAGAAAAATGATAATGATAATTGTAACATCCTGAATTTTTAAATAATTATTTTATGTTTAATTATATGATTTTTGATTGGTTGGGTAGGTCTAGGTATAGGGGGGACTCTGCCGGATTTTCAGCAAAACTTAGGATGCCCTTTGATTCTTCAAAGTTTTATTTTAAGTAAATATTGATAAGTTTGTAATGTAATTATTTAGGTGATTCGAGTTAACTCTTCTCTTTCGCTTAGCCGCCTCAGTGATCTTCAGTTAATCTGTGAGTAGCTATTAATTTTATTTACAATTTCAATATTATTATTATGTGTTCACAGTATGCCTATGCATCGCTTATAGATATATGTATTAGTTATTATAAGCACGCTTTGTGTTGCATTATTACTTGAGGATTTGATGTGGGTGTCGCATTGGGGTAATTTGGAGTTGTGTGCATGTGTCAGCATGCGTGTGGTGTATTAGTGATGGATATGGGTAGGTCTTTTTTGTGATAAGTCGAGGCAAGTACAGCTTGAGTTGACCTCGTTGACCCTCGCATTTGGATTATTAAGAGAAATTCCGACTCGAGTTGATCTTGCTGGCAGAGGTTAGAATTAAAAGAGCTATACAGGGGATTGGCTCCCATATTGTATTTATATTGATGTGACACACGGGTGTGTGAGTGCTCCAAATTATTCTTTGTGCGAGTATTGTTTGAAATTGCTAACCTATGCTACATTTAATCCTTAGGGATGTATTAGTACTAGATAGTTATAGAAATTGTATGTAAAATCAATATCATACTCTATGAGTCGAACGCTCACTCCTGTTTATCCTATTTTTCCAGGTTACAGGAGAGCTTATTCTTGTGTTTAACCTGCTTTCTTCCTCGTAGGTCCATTAATTTCTATTTCCATAATTTATATTGTTAAATTTGAATTCTAGATCTCCGCATGTGTAGAACCATTTTATTTAGCTTAGGACTGTAAGATTAATTATTTTAGAGTTATAAACTTACTAATCTATGTATGTGTAAATGTATGGATGGATGGCTTGTTGTATGAGGGAGTTGGACTCCCATTTGATTTTATATTGATTTGTGGATGATTATAAGGGTGAGCTGAGCTCTCCAAATGATTTTATTTTGACATTATAGGTCGAGTGAGTTGAGAACTCCCTGTTGGATGATCCATGTTATGGCTGGACTTTGTCTGGTTGATTTTTTAAAATTGGGCTCAAAATATGGGCTTCATGGATGGGTTAGAGATTAGTTGGGCTTATTACGGGCTTCGTGTAACACCCCTATTTGCATAGCCTGGTATATGTTACTGTTCTGATGACCGATGTCGGTCCGGACAATTAAGAGAATTAGAACCACATCTAAGATACCAAGATAAGCCTTGAACACAAATAATTAGTAATTACTAAATAGTTAAGTATAAAGAAGAAAAACAAAGTATAAAAAGTTAAATGAGCCGGAAGTCACAGCGATGGGTGACCTTCTCCGGAATGACTGCGAGGTCAGTCTAAACTCAAATTTCAAACCGTAAAATGTGACGCCGCGGTCCTTAGGACTATTGTGAACACAGTGGAAAAGAGAAAATCACAGAAAAGAATTGTTAAGCAGGTCAAATAATTAGGTCAGGAATTAAGAAGAAATATCGAATAACTTGCAAACTAGATTGAACCAGCGAGGGGCAATTTGGTCAATTCACCCCTAGAGCTGACTCTTGACCTAACTGTCCAATAAAATTTGAGAAAAGAAAATTTTGGGATCAAGAATTAAATTAAAGAACTAATGGAAAAAAAAATAAAAGGAAAAGAAAAAGGAAAAGAAAAAGGTTTATTTACATCATGCATGACATAAGCATGATGTAATAAAACTAATATTTAAAAAATTGAAATTGTGGGATAAATCCTAATACTTAAAAGATAAAATAAAAAGAAAAAAAATTCATTTCTCTTCTTCTTCATGCAGCCGCCCCACCTCTCTCTCATTCCTCTCTCTCAAACTCCCTTGAAGCCCACTTTGAGCTTGAGAAACCCTAAACTCAATTACTAAATCCATAAAATCTCTCCATTAAATCTTGTCTTTGGACCTTGCTAAGCAACTTAAGAGCAAAAAGAAGAAAGGAATCAAAGATTTGAGAAGAGGAAATTTTGTCTAAACAAGGTTAGTAATCTAAACTTGAAAATTTGTAGTTAAACGATTATGTTTTAGTTTAATTAACTTAGAAATTGTATAAAATCAAACAAAAACAATTGTTGAGGGACCAAATAGAAATTTTGGCCAGCTAGGGTTAGGATTTGAAATGAATGAGTTTGAGGGATTTGAATGGTTATTTGAAGTGAATTATGTGTATAGATCATGAATATAAACTTTAAATTGCATTAGAGTTGAAATTTATGTAGTTAGGGTTTTGAGCTTGTGAAAAATTAGAGAAAAAGTTAAGAATTGGTCAATTGATGTAGTTGACCTTATTTGAGTTGAGAAATGGTCAATTGTGACCATTTGTGGTATGTATGAATTGTTGGAAATAAGTTCCAATTCGGATTGGTGAGGGTCAATCTGCAGGTAGCTTGACCTAGGTCTCTTTCAGGGATCAAAACTAAAAATTTACCAACCCAATTGGTGTGAGGCCAATTGGGAATGAAACTAGATACAAAATGACACATTTTTCATTTAGGAATCATGCTCAGAAAGTGACCACAACTTAGTGAACAATTAGACTAAATTCGGAATTGAGCACACTGCCCTGTACAAAATGACCAAATGAACAATAGTTACGTAAATGACCATAACTTGGTCTAGCAAGGTCCAAATGACCTGAATTTTATACCGATAGAAAGATGAGACATAGCCCTACAACTTTAATGAAGAAAACAAAATCAAAATTTGATCATAACTTGTCCAAAAACTCACCTGCAGTCAATGTACAAAAACTGCCATAATCCAGGAAATTGCCCAAAATTCTGGGTAACACCAAATCTGGCCAGCCATGTTCAAATGGCCATAACTAGGGCTACAAAACTCCAAATGGAGTGATTCAAAAGGGAAATAAAGTTAAGACAATAAGAAACAACTTTTATGAACAAAACTTTTCCAAATTCTAACAGCAACATGACCAATGGAACAGTACAAAACAAGACACCAAATCTGAAAAATTTGAAATTTTGCCTAGGAAATCTAAAAATCTAAGGAGCAACTAAAACCAACAAAATTGGTAACCAAAATGTGGTATGTAGGTGAAATTGGAATCCCTATACCTATTAAGCATGAGAAAGTCAACAAATTGACTTGAATAGTGTCGTGAATAGTAACTCCGAAATGAAAATTTTCAAGAATATTAGTTTAAGCATATTGGGGCTAGAATTAAGTATATATAAATTAATTATTGGATTTATTATGTGATAAAATACTGAAACACTATTAATTGCATGTTTCAGCTGAAAAAAACCTGGAAAAGGATAGGGCAAACTGAGTCAAAGCCTAGAGGCAACTCACATCAGGTTTGTGCACAATAAACTTTAATTTATCGTTTTCTAATTGAAAACTTATTTAGCTATGCATTGTGAATTAGTTGTACTAATTATGAGTTTTGAGAAATGCTGTATTGCCATTTTATGAATGGAAATTTGAATTGAAAATTGATTTGTGTTTTGCATAAAATGTTGAATAATATGATTTTGAAATTGTTTTTGATTCACACTTAGCATGGTAGCTCCTTACTATGTTCCTCCTTCACTTGTGGGGTTCAGTTTTGTAACATCCCCACTATACATATTTTGTACGTTCTATTGCTCCATTAGTCAAATAACAGTCCAGGCAAGTCAGTATGTTTGGAACTACACTTCGGTGATAGTGAACAGACATATAATGATGAAATAAATAAAAAGAAAATACAAGAAAAATCAAACAAAAATGAAAGAGAGAAAATGAAGCTAAGTTAAATGAGCCGACACCACAGCGATGGGTGACCGCACCGGGAAGGCCGTTGCCGACCCCAGGACCGCGAGGAACCCTCTGAATCTAATTTTGAGATATAAATAAAGGTTTATTGAAATGTAATTGACACTAGAAATATCAAAGAAAAATTAATAAATTAGTACAAAGAAAAACGAAAAATCGAGAAACAGACAAAAATCGGTGTTACCGAAAAATCGGGAATATAACCCGAAGTGGGGCATTTTGGTCAATTGACACCTAGAGTTGGCTTTTGAACTAAATGTCCATTAAAAATAAGTGGTATTAAATTTTAAAATTTCATGAAAATAAGAAATTAAAATGAAAAGCAATTAAAGGAAAAAGTGGTGGATTAATTTGCAAATATTGAAACTTTGAATTATAATAATAATAAACCTAAGTTAGTAGGCATATAAAATACATAAGATGACAAGGAACAATCCACTAACTCACTTCATCTTCTCCAATTCTCTCAAGTGGCCGAAATGGAGCTCTTCCTTTCCTCCATGGATGAGTTCCATGCAAGCTCACCAAACTCATCATTTTCCACTTAAAACTCAAGAGTCCCTTCATTAAAATTGGTCCTCACCTCATGGGAAAGCTATAGGCAGCAAAAAGAAAGGAAAATTTTGAAGTTTCACAAGCTTGGGAAGTTCTTGAATTAAGGTTAGTGCTTAATCTCCCCATTTTCTTTCATTAGATCTTGTTTTGAGCTTTGGGTGAGTGGATTTGTGAAGAAATTAAATAAATTAATGTATATTTGGTGAGCCCTTCATTTCGGTAGCCAAGAAATTCATGGGATTTTGATGTGTTTAAATGATGTAGATGAGTTTAAAGATGAAGTTTGATATGGATATATGTATAGGAATTGAATTGATTGAATGTGAATTGTTGAATTAGAACATTTGAATTAAGGGTGTGAAATGGAGCTTTAATGCCTTGGGCAAACTGCCATATTGGGCAGCCTATTAAATCATGAATTTGTGTGTGTGAATATGTAGTTTATTAATGAAATGTAATGGTGTTAAATTGTGGGCAGCATGTGTAGTTAAAATGAAAGTGTTTGTGTAACATAAGTGTTAATGCACATTGAATTTGGGTGGATGTAAATATTGAAGTTTAATGGTGTATTGTGTGCCTTGTGCACTTGAGTATTCTGCCCAGAATTTTTGCTGGAATTGTGTACAATATATATATGGAAGTGTTGTTGATTGAATATTGTAGTAATGAGGAGGAGAAGGAACATCAAATTGGGAGTGTATGTGCTTTGTGCAGGTTGTGTATTGAAGGCAGCACCTAAATTAGGCCATAAGTGCCAAACTGTGAACCCAATTGGTATGAGGCCAATATGGGGTGAAACTAGACACCAAATAGGCCAACTTTCATGTAGAAATGTTGCCAAAATTCTGCCTAGAAACTGACCTTAAAAAGTGACCAAATCCGGATTAGTGTATTTAAGGCCTGAAAACTGACCATTTGGGCAGCAGTTAATATTTAGGCCATAACTCACTCAAAACAGGTCCAATTGACCTGAAATTTTGACCATGAATAGTTAAGACCTATATCTACAAGTCTTATGAAGACACCAAAACCCAGAAATGGCCAGAACTAAGTCAAATAGCTTGCACAAGTTCAGGTACCAAAACTGCCAGAACTAAAATTGACCAAATTTTGCACTAAAGGTGCAATCTGTCCAGCTTTAGTAAATTGACCATATCTTGGTCTACACAACTCAGAATGACCTAAAATTTTGCACAGAGGGCAATACGACATAGAGCTACAATTCTTATGAAGACACAAAAACCCAGAAATGGCCAGAACCAAGTCAAATGGCTTGCACAAGTTCGGGTACAAAAACTGCCAAACTAAAAGTGACCTAAAATTGACCAAATTTTGCACTAAAGGTGCAATTTGTCCATCATTGATAAATTGACCATATCTTGGTCTACACAACTCAGAATGACCTGAAATTTTGCCCGGCGTGCAATGAGACATAGAGCTACAAGTTTTTAGTTTGGACCGAAACCCAAAAACCGAGGGAACTAGGTCGTCCGGTTAGGTCAAAATAGTACACCGAAATCCGGTAAATTGCAATAAAATGCAATACACTTGGAAATGAAATTAGTAATATATACCAACACTAAAGGGCTATAAAATGTGACATATTGGTAACATTAGAATTGACTCACGTAGAGTGCATCAAGGGTCAACATTATAGGTTGACTAATGAAATGAATTAAAGGGAATAGTACCAAGAGAAATAGGACTTTAAGCTAGACAAATCTAGCACAGAAAAATTGAGAAATTGACCAAATTTTGCACCAAAGGTGCAATCTGTCCAGTTTTAGTAAATTGACCATAACTTGGTCTATACAATTAGGAATGACCTGAAATTTTGCCCCGCGTGCAATGAGACATAGAGCTACAATTTTGCTTCTTTGACCAGAAGCTAAAAACCAAGAGAAATAGGACTTTAAGCTAGACCAATCTAGCACACAAAAATTGAGAATTTGACATTTATATACAATGATGCTTGAAGCAAATTGGC
Source organism: Hevea brasiliensis (assembly GCF_030052815.1). Classification (NCBI taxonomy): domain Eukaryota; kingdom Viridiplantae; phylum Streptophyta; class Magnoliopsida; order Malpighiales; family Euphorbiaceae; genus Hevea; species Hevea brasiliensis. Next base: position 99,501,701 of record NC_079494.1, read on the forward strand.
AATGAATGCCAACTTGTAAAAATGGTAAATTGCACTATATTGGCAGCATATTGAAATGCAAATTGTGACATGTTGATACTAGAATCAACTTATCCATGATGTATAAAAAGGTCAATATTTTTATTGATCAGTGAATTGTGTAATGACCAGTAAACCCTGAAAATAAAGAAATAAATATTTAATCTTGTAATATGCCCTAGTTTGCTTAGTTGACTAGTTTGGATAGGTTGGCATGCCAATAGGATTCTGACAGCTGTTCTGTAAATGATTTTACGTCATACTGTGTTTTATGGCTTATTATACCATACTATGATTTTAATAGCCTATGGCTATACAGTTTGTGTTATTATACTCGGCTTAATGCCTGATTGATTATGTGGCTTTTTAGCCACACTGTTTGCACACCGGGAGATACTTTGTGACCGATGGTGTGACAGCCCGAGGTACTAGGTACCCAGTGCTAGTATATCCGTTTATCGATGCAGTGATGTATAGGCTATATGGGCAGTCATTTAAAACATTATTCAATTCAGAAAGCTAAGTTAAGTTAAGTATAATGAAATTTCAGTACAATTAAATTAAGTATTGAATGAATGAGTAAAAGAAATTAGCAAAAGCAACATAACAAAAATGTAAATTGCAGAATCGTAGAGAATTGAAATACAATATAGTTAGAATAATTTGTATACTGTGTAGTATTACTGAAAAGTTATAAACTAAGCACTTCCAAAGAGGAACAAACTAGTATATAAGATCGCTGATACTAGAAATACCATACCAAATTAAATTGATTATCGAGTATCCAAATTATGATTTATTTCCTTCTTTGTTTGTATATATTATTTCTTGTTATACTATTGCACCAATAAGCAGAAATGCTTAGCGCGATGGAATTGCTTCCTCGCGCAGTCTCAAGGAAAACCAGATGGTATCAATCGAGATTTTTGGATTCCAGATCTGCAGAAGTGTCAGAAGAGTTCAAGATTGTCACCTCCTCAGCAATGCATGTAGATAGGGCTCATTTTATACATGTTATATATATTGTTCATTCCTAGCACATTGTAAATTATTTGTATATCTTGTACAAAATAAACTAATGTAATTAACCTATGAATTATGGAAGCTACTCAAAGTAAGTATTTTAATATGTGAATTGAATTTGAGTTATAATGAGATTGTACTTGTGAATATTGAGATGTTGAAAATCTGATGAGTTTTCTGAGAAATCTGGATACTGTATTGAGATACATTATGTTCGAACATTTTTGAGACTATTAAGTTTGAGAAATTGAGTATATATTGAAATTGTTTTTGGCAGGTTCAGAAGAACTGTTAGTCCAAATTACAGTCGGCATGTTGCCGAATTGTCGTTAAAATTTTTTTGAAATTTCCAAATTAGTCAGATTTGGATAAACAGTAAAAATAGCCTAAACCTTAGATAAAGTTTTTGAACAAGTAAATCTAGAACTATATTGAAATCAGATAAGATCAGGTGCTCCGGCACGCCGTGTAGCACGCCTTGCTCGGCTACACTGTAGACGGGTGAGGGGTGTTACATTTAGTGGTATCAGAGCGCGGTTTAGGCGTTCCTAGGCAAAGATAAGTGGAAAGATAGTGTGCTTACATGCATTGCATTCATAAGAGTCGAGGTGACACTATGTAGATCTGTTTATTTTTTACTATTCAAAGTTAAGATATGGACTTAGAGCCGCAGAGGGCATTAGAAAAAGAAGTAGAAAACCTTGTTCATGAGGTTATAACGTAATAACTACGTAATGTTCTCGATGTTTGCATTGTAAGCTGCAGATTACAGTACCGACATGAGATTATTGTGTAGAGCTACGAGCTTCCTCGTGGTAGAATAAAATAAGAATATTTGTAAGTAATCTATAATTTGATACAGTTACGCCCGAATAGAGTACTATTACGGGAAATAAATGTGAAAATTCTAGTCAAAAATTTAAAACTTCAGAACTAGCCTATCGAAAGACTACACTTCTAAGGTAGCTAGAGTCAGTGACTCTGTTACACTAATGTGGACTACCATTACCACAAAAAATTGCTATAAGCTTTGAGAATTCAGTATGGCTATAAATTAGAAAGAACACCTTGAGGATGAAGAGAATCTCTCTGAAAACTGCTGAGAACGAAGAAATAATAGTAGTGGGTAAAAGGACAGATTTCTTGTCCAATGTCATCTCAGCTACAGTTGCAAGGAGATGGTTGAGAAAAGGGTGTGAAGCCTATCGGGCACACGTGGTTGACACTAGGTAGGGTAAACTTGACTTGTCTGACATACCCACAGTAAGGGATTTCTCTGAGGTATTTCCTGAGGAATTGCCTAGTTTGCCACCAGAAAGGGAAGTTGAATTTGCTATTGAAATTATGCCGGGTACAGCTCCAATTTTAATTGCTCCATATAGGATGGCACTTGTTGAATTGAAAGAGTTAAAAATCTAGCTACAAGAATTACTAGACACATACGCCCTAGTGTGTCACTTTGGGGAGCTCCGGTACTGTTTGTAAAGAAGAAAGATGGGACACTGAGGTTATGTGTTGACTACCGGCAGTTAAACAGAGTAACAGTGAAGAACAAGTATCCGTTGCCTAGAATTGACGATCTGTTTGATCAGTTGAAGGGAGCCGGTGTGTTTTCTAAGATTGACTACCACCCTAATAAGGCAAATGTAGTCGCTGATGCTTTAAGTAGAAAATCTATTGTAGCATTAAGATCTCTGAATGCCCAACTATCCTTAACTCATGATGGAGTTATTTTGGCTGAGTTGCAAGTGAAGCCGAATCTGTTACAACAGATACAGGATGGGCAGAAGACAGATGGGAAATTAATGGCTGTTTTGGGCAAAATCATTGAGGGGAAGGAAACTGAATATGAAGTGAAAGAAAATGGGTGCCTATACTATAAAGAAAGAGTATGTGTACCAGATGATAAAGAGTTGAAAACCAGTATTCTGAAAGAAGCACATAACAGTGTGTATGCTATGCACCCAGGAAGAACAAAAATGTACCATGACCTGAAACTCCGAATCTTGGTGGCTGTGTATGAAGAAGGACATAGTTGACTATGTAACTAGATGCTTGACCTGTCAACAAGTCAAAACAGAACATCAAGTTCCATCAGGTTTGTTACAGCCCATAAACATACCTGAATGGAAATGGGACCGAGTCACTATGGACTTTGTCAGTGGTCTACCACTCACTCAGAAGAAGCATGATGCAGTATGGGTGATTGTGGATAGGTTAACCAAATCAACACATTTTCTGCCAGTCAGAACTGACTACTCACTAGAAAAGCTAGCAGAATTGTACATCAGTGAGATAGTTAGACTATATGGAATTCCACTTTCCATTATATTTGATAGAGACCCGAGGTTTACATCTAGATTTTGGAAGAAATTACAAGAATCCTTGGGCACGCAACTCCATTTTAGTACGGCTTTTCATCCTCAGATGGATGGACAGTCAGAAAGAATAATCCAGGTCCTCGAGGATATGCTGAGAAGTTGTGTTATTAAGTTTGAAGGAAGTTGGGACAGATACCTTCCACTGGCAGAATTTGCATATAATAATAGCTATCAAGCTAGCATACAAAGGCACCCTATGAAGCACTGTATGGGAGAAAATGCAGAACACCTGTATGTTGGACTGAATTGGGTGAAGATAAGCTAGTGGGGCTGCACTGATAAAATGCAGAGGAAAAGGTGAAACTGATAAAAGCCAATTTGAAAGTTGCCTTAGACCGACAGAAATCTTATGCTGACTTGAGGAGAAAAGACATTGAGTATGAATTTGGTGAGAAGGTATTTCTCAAAGTATCACCGTGGAAGAAAGTATTGAGATTCGGGAAAAAGGAAAAATTAAGCCCTAGGTTTATTGGCCCATATGAAGTTATTGAACGTGTGGGACCAGTAGCCTACCAATTAGCCTTACCACCTGAGCTGGACAAGATACATAATGTGTTCCATGTCTCGATGCTCAGAAGATACAGATCAGATCCTTCACATGTCATCTTAGCAGAAGAAATTGTGGTACAACCTGACCTGACATATGAAGAAGAACTAATTAAAATCTTAGCACGAGAGGTAAAAGAGCTCAGAAACAAGACAATTCCACTAGTGAAAATCCTATGGAGACACCACAACACGGAAGAGGCAACATGGGAGAGCGAGGAGACAATGAGACAACAGTTCCCTCAGCTCTTCACATCAGGTAAATTTCTAGGACGAAATTTTTATTTAGAGGGGAAGAGTTGTAACATCCCCACTGTACATATTTTGTACGTTCTATTGCTCCAGTAGTCAAATAACAGTCCAGGCAAGTCAGTATGTCTGGAACTACACTTCGGTGATAGTGAACAGACATATAATGATGAAATAAATAAAAATAAAATACAAGAAAAATCAAACAAAAATGAAAGAGAGAAAATGAAACTAAGTTAAATGAGCCGACACCACAGCGATGGGTGATCGCACCGGGAAGGCCGTTGCCGACCCCAAGACCGCGAGGAACCCTCTGAATCTAATTTTGAGATATAAATAAAGGTTTATTGAAATGTAATTGACACTAGAAATATCAAAGAAAAATTAATAAATTAGTACAAAGAAAAACGAAAAATCGAGAAACAGACAAAAATCGGTGTTATCGAAAAATCGGGAATATAACCCGAAGTGGGGCATTTTGGTCAATTGACACCTAGAGTTGGCTTTTGAACTAAATGTCCATTAAAAATAAGTGGTATTAAATTTTAAAATTTCATGAAAATAAGAAATTAAATATGAAAAGCAATTAAAGGAAAAAGTGGTGGATTAATTTGCAAATATTGAAACTTTGAATTATAATAATAATAAACCTAAGTTAGTGGGCATATAAAATACATAAGATGACAAGGAACAATCCACTAACTCACTTCATCTTCTCCAATTCTCTCAAGTGGCCGAAATGGAGCTCTTCCTTTCCTCCATGGATGAGTTCCATGCAAGCTCACCAAACTCATCATTTTCCACTTAAAACTCAAGGGTCCCTTCATTAAAATTGGTCCTCACCTCATGGGAAAGCTATAGGCAGTAAAAAGAAAGGAAAATTTTGAAGTTTCACAAGCTTGGGAAGTTCTTGAATTAAGGTTAGTGCTTAATCTCCCCATTTTCTTTCATTAGATCTTGTTTTGAGCTTTGGGTGAGTGGATTTGTGAAGAAATTAAATAAATTAATGTATATTTGGTGAGCCCTTCATTTCGGCAGCCAAGAAATTCATGGGATTTTGATGTGTTTAAATGATGTAGATGAGTTTAAAGATGAAGTTTGATATGGATATATGTATAGGAATTGAATTGATTGAATGTGAATTGTTGAATTAGAACATTTGAATTAAGGGTGTGAAATGGAGCTTTAATGCCTTGGGCAAACTGCCATATTGGGCAGCCTATTAAATCATGAATTTGTGTGTGTGAATATGTAGTTTATTAATGAAATGTAATGGTGTTAAATTGTGGGCAGCATGTGTAGTTAAAATGAAAGTGTTTGTGTAACATAAGTGTTAATGCACATTGAATTTGGGTGGATGTAAATATTGAAGTTTAATGGTGTATTGTGTGCCTTATGCACTTGAGTATTCTGCCCAGAATTTTTGCTGGAATTGTGTACAATATATATATGGAAGTGTTGTTGATTGAATATTGTAGTAATGAGGAGGAGAAGGAATATCAAATTGGGAGTGTATGTGCTTTGTGCAGGTTGTGTATTGAAGGCAGCACCTAAATTAGGCCATAAGTGCCAAACTGTGAACCCAATTGGTATGAGGCCAATATGGGGTGAAACTAGACACCAAATAGGCCAACTTTCATGTAGAAATATTGCCAAAATTCTGCCTAGAAACTGACCTTAAAAAGTGACCAAATCCGGATTAGTGTATTTAAGGCCTGAAAACTGACCATTTGGGCAGCAGTTAATATTTAGGCCATAACTCACTCAAAACAGGTCCAATTGACCTGAAATTTTGACCATGAATAGTTAAGACCTATATCTACAAGTCTTATGAAGACACCAAAACCCAGAAATGGCCAGAACTAAGTCAAATAGCTTGCACAAGTTCAGGTACCAAAACTGCCAGAACTAAAATTGACCAAATTTTGCACTAAAGGTGCAATCTGTCCAGCTTTAGTAAATTGACCATATCTTGGTCTACACAAATCAGAATGACCTGAAATTTTGCACAGAGGGCAATAAGACATAGAGCTACAATTCTTATGAAGACACAAAAACCCAGAAATGGCCAGAACCAAGTCAAATGGCTTGCACAAGTTTGGGTATAAAAACTGCCGAACTAAAAGTGACCTAAAATTGACCAAATTTTGCACTAAAGGTGCAATTTGTCAAGCATTGGTAAATTGACCATATCTTGGTCTACACAACTCAGAATGGCCTGAAATTTTGCCCCGCGTGCAATGAGACATAGAGCTACAAGTTTTTAGTTTGGACCGAAACCCAAAAACCGAGGGAACTAGGTCGTCCGGTTAGGTCAAAATAGTACACCGAAATCCGGTAAATTGCAATAAAATGCAATACACTTGGAAATGAAATTGGTAATATATACCAACACTAAAGGGCTATAAAATGTGACATATTGATAACATTAGAATTGACTCACGTAGAGTGCATCAAGGGTCAACATTATAGGTTGACTAATGAAATGAATTGAAGGGAATAGTACCAAGAGAAATAGGACTTTAAGCTAGACAAATCTAGCACACAAAAATTGAGAAATTGACCAAATTTTGCACCAAAGGTGCAATCTGTCCAGTTTTAGTAAATTGACCATAACTTGGTCTATACAACTCGGAATGACCTGAAATTTTGCCCCGCGTGCAATGAGATATAGAGCTACAATTTTGCTTCTTTGACCAGAAGCTAAAAACCAAGAGAAATAGGCCTTTAAGCTAGACCAATCTAGCGCACAAAAATTGAGAATTTGACATTTACATACAATGATGCTTGAAGCAAATTGGCAATGAATGCCAACTTATAAAAATGGTAAATTGCACTATATTGGCAGCATATTGAAATGCAAATTGTGACATGTTGATACTAGAATCAACTTATCCATGATGTATAAAAAGGTCAATATTTTCATTGATCAGTGAATTGTGTAATGACCAGTAAACCCTGAAAATAAAGAAATAAATATTTAATATTGTAATATGCTCTAGTTTTCCTAGTTGACTAGTTTGGATAGGTTGGCATGCCAATAGAATTCTGAAAGTTGTTCTGTAAATGATTTTACGTCATACTGTGTTTTATGGCTTATTATGCCATACTATGATTTTAATAGCCTATGGCTATACAGTTTGTGTTATTATACTCGGCTTAATGCCTGATTGATTATATGGCTTTTTAGCCACACCGCTTGCAATAATCGAGATACTTTGTGACCGATGGTGTGACGGCCCGAGGTACTAGGTACCCAGTGCTAGTATATCCATTTATCCAGTCTGGTCAGTGTATAGGCTATATGGCAGTCATTTAAAACATTATTCAATTCAGGAAGCTAAGTTAAGTATAATGAAATTTCAGTACAATTAAATTAAGTATTGAATGAATGAGTAAAAGAAATTAGCAAAAGCAACATAAAAAAAATGTAAATTGCAGGATCGTAGAGACTTGAAATACAATACAGTTAGAATAATTTGTATACTGTGTAGTATTACTGAAAAGTTATAAACTAAGCACTTCCAAAGAGGAACAAACTAGTATATAAGATCACTGATACTAGAAATACCATACCAAATTAAATTGATTCTCGAGTATCCAAATTATGATTTATTTCCTTCTTTATGTGTATATATTATTTCTTGTTATACTATTGCACCACTAAGTAGAAATGCTTAGCGCGATGGAATTGCTTTCTCGCGCAGGTACTGAAGGAAAACCAGTAGACTGTCAATTGAGATTTTTAGAGTCCAGATCTGCAGAAGTGTCAGAAGAGTTCAAGATTGTCACCTCCTCAGCAATGCATATAGATAGAGCTCATTTTATACATGTTATGTATATTGTTCATTCCTAGCACATTGTAAATTATTTGTATATCTTGTACAAAATAAACTAATGTAATTAACCTATGAATTATGGAAGCTACTCAAAGTAAGTATTTTAATATGTGAATTGAATTTGAGTTATAATGAGATTGTACTTGTGAATATTGAGATGTTGAAAATCTGATGAGTTTTCTGAGAAATCTGGATACTGTATTGAGATACATTATGTTCGAAAATTTTTGAGACTATTAAGTTTGAGAAATTGAGTATATATTGAAATTGTTTTTGGCAGGTTCAGAAGAACTGTTAGTCCAAATTACAGTCGGCACATTGCCAGATTATCGTTAAAATTTTTTCGAAATTTCCAAATTAGTCAGATTTTGATAAACAGTAAAAATAGCCTAAACCTCAGATAAAGTTTTTGAACAAGTAAATCTAGAACTATATTGAAATCAGATAAGATCAGGTGCTCCGGCACGCCGTGTGGCATGACTTGCTTGGCTACACTGTAGATGGGTGAGGGGTGTTACAAGTTTGATATTTGATCATTTTCCTCCCTCTCTTGCTTGCCAATCTGAGGTGAGTTTGGATGACTACTCATTAGCTAGCTAGCCACCTCCCTCATTGATTTCAATTAGTAGGGTGAGTTTGCCTTGTCGTGGTGTACAACACGGCATGTTTGAAAATTTTGTGTCATGGCCTAAGTTGTGTTATTGATTGGCAACACTGTGTTTATTAAATTGTTTGATCAAATTGTGTTATATTAAGTTTTGAAAATTGTGAAATATTTAAATTGTGATTGTCATAAAGGTGATTTGAAAAAAATTGTGAAATGTGATTGTGAAATATTTGAACTGTGAATTGATAGCAAATGTTTTATATTTTGCATTTTTGATTTTATTGTGGACCATTGAGTATTTTTATACTCAACGATAGCTTTTTTTGCTGTCGCAGATAGAGACAAGGAAAAAGCAGTAGAGTGAGCAACTGATTGTTGGGACTACACAGAGGCTTTTGCACGGGTATTTAGTTATACCCTTGTAGTTTATTTTGATGTAAATAGTTTAGTGTCATATGTGTTAATGTAAAATTGAGCAGTTGTACATTAAAGTTGTAATAATATTATTTTTGATTTTTCTTTTGTAAATTAAGATTTGTGTATGTCAGTTTAATTTAATGCAATGTTTATGAATTATCGAATTGTTTTGAACAATTTTTAAGTTGTGAAATTTGAGTTGAAATTTGGTTGAATTGTATTAATTTGAGGATATATTGGCGGTTGGGGTTGAGAAATGAAATGAATTATTTGGGAGTATTTTTCATAGGTGTTTGAAGAACTGTTTTTCCCAAATATAGACGGCACTCTACAGAAAATTTTCCAAAATTTGTGTAAAAATAAAAATGTGCAAAAATTTTAACTAGTCTTTAAACTTCAAGTAAAAGTTTTTAATTCCTACCAAAAGTGCTTGCCACCTTTGAAAAGTAAGAAAATTATTTTAAAATCCCTTGTAGTATATTTAATGGGTTACCGGTAGGCGAAGTACGATAATTCATTAGATGTACTACGAGATCATGTTACATCTTACTGAGAGGTAGGGTGTGACACTTCGGAGGCCTTATGCTGACTCAAGTCTTAGTGCCGGTCCAGCCCATAATTTGGGTCATGACAATAGTAGTATCGGAGTTTAGGCTCTAGATTAATGGGAAGTTGATGTCTAGGGATTTAAAAAGAGTCTTGTTAGAAGGTCACGTGCGGAGTATAGGATCCTATTTTGTCTTCTTCTGTAAATCCTTATTTTTAGATTATGAAATATACCTTGGGTAATATAAGAATGCTTCAGTTAGTATCTTGATTTTCGCGGGGTACATAGAGATGTGAAATAGAGTTAGCAGACGTGTTGAGGTCTGCCGTGGGAATACAAATTCCAAAGAATGTTGTGTTATTGTTAGTATGGGTCTAACGATATGCCTATCTAGTGCAAGGCATGAGCACTTAAAGGTGAATTAAGATAGCATAGCTGCCTTAGATGGGAGTGAGCGTACCACTGTTAGCAGTCATCAGTGGATAGCCCAGTCAGAGTAAGTGTATAGTATTAGTAGGTTCAAGAGAGATAAGAGGTTGGGACGTACCGTAGTAACTATGCAATGTTCTCAATGTTTGTGCTGTAAGCTACAGATTATAGTACTGACATGGGATTATTGTGTGGAGCTATATGCTTCTCCACAGTGTTCCATGATGAGAGTTTTTACAGGTAACCTCTGGTTCGGTATAGATATGTCAGAACAGAGTTCTATATTTACAGAGGAGTTGGGAACTCCTAGTTAGGGGTCTAAAACGCTTGAGTTAGTGTAACACCCCCACTATAGGTAGTTCATACATTTTACTGTTCTAGTGACTAACATCTGTCCAGACAGACTGGGGTGTTTGGAACTACCCTTAAATTTAAGAAAGGAGTCATAAATTAAATTAATAAAGATCAAGTAAGGTTGAAGGAAAAAAAATAAAGGAAGTGGAGCATAATCAGTTAAATGAGCACAAGTCCCGGCGATGGGTGACACCACTGGGAAATGACTATGGGTTTGGTTGTTACTCCAGTTCTTGTAGGATCTTGTGAATTAATAAGTCAATGAGATGAAAAGAAATAAGTTCTAATAAGTAGATTAAAAACCAAAGCTAGGGATTTATCGAGTATTGTGGAAAAGATGAACAGAAACTCAGTAAGAGTAAAATTTGGTCAATGAAATTTAAAGGTCCAACATTAACAAAAAATGAGATTTATTAAGTTAATAAAGTAGGATTAATTTAATTAATTAAGATTATGAAAATTAAATATAATTAAATTAATTAGTCAAACCAATGATTATAAATTTCAAAGTATTTATAAGTTTTCCATTCCCCTTAATTACAATTTTGCCATTATAAAATTAAATAAATATAAATAACAAATAAAAAAGATAAATATGAATTAATTGTCTTCTTCTTCCTTCATTCAAGCCATCCACTCTCTCTCTCCATCTCTCTCTCTCATCTTCCTCCATTAAAGCTTAAAACCAAGCTTTGAACCCTAAATTTCTTCCATAAATCTTATAGGAAATTGAGAGAGAATTTTGTATTGAGCCCTAATTTGAAGAAAGCAAGCAAAGGTTATGAGAAATTTGGAAGATTGATGAAGGAGGAGGATTTTCCAAGTTAGGTAAGTTGTGATTTAAGCTTGTTTAGTTATGTATTTATGGAATTCATGGTTGATTGTGAGGATTTATATGAAAATTGATTTGAAATTTTGGGTGTATTTGAAGGGGAAGAATTCAGTTGGGAGACCTAGTAAGGGAATCAAAGTTGTGGTGGATTGAAGCTTGATTTGGAAGTGGTTAGGAGTTAAAAAGCAAGGTTAGTCCTATGAATCTCATGAAATTTGGAAGTTTTATCACTTGAGTTAGGGTTTTCATACAATTAGGGTTTTCTTGGTATGGAGCCTTTTTATTACTAATATGGTGGTATTATGACTATGTGATATGTATTGATTGAGAAACATAAGTGATTTGCTGAAGAAACTAAATGAAATGGGTGTTGGACATTATGGATGAATCTGGACAGCTTGAGTCAAGTGGAGTTAAATGCTCATATCTTGAGCTAAATAACTCCAATTGTTGTGAAACTAACAGAAAATTAAAGCTAAGACACTATACTAAAACTTTCGTGAGATAAATTGTCCAAATTCTATGTGTAGGTACTTGAAATAATTGTTAGAAGTTAAGTTACAATACCTGAAACCTGGGTGCAAGGCACCCTGGACAGTTCGGATTTGAATGAGTCTAACTCACTCTAGGAAACTCCAAATTAGGTGATTCTTGATTTGTTGAAAAGATAAAACATGAAGGAACAACTTTCCTGAAGAATAAAATGACAAATTCAAAGTGTAACTTGTTTAAATTTAGGCACTAAAAATTGCCCAAACCCTATCCTGCGATTAGTAAAGAATACACTTGAACATGTCCTGGTTACTTGGACATAACTCATTGTGTATAATTCCAAATGAGATAAAATTTACCTTGTTGGAAAGCTATGACATATAGGAACAAATTTCATGTAGAAGACTTCATCTTAAACTGATATACTTGTATTATATAGATGTTTTAAAGCACATTTGTATAATATTTCATAGCCTTTAGATAGGTAATTTCATGCATAATCATCAAATTTATTAACTTTTGCAAATTTCATTACTTTACACTAAATTCTATGTTTTTTGCATATTTTCAGGTGTTTTGAGGGAGTTCCAAAGCATAGAGTAAAGAAAGAAGTTTGGAAAAACTCAAGAAGAAGGGCATTGTTGCTTATACACTTTACACAGGTCGTGTAAACATACCACAGACCCGTCTAACCAACTGCCAGGAGAAAACCAATGAAGTTAAAGAGGAGACACAGTACACGGGCAGTGTAACACGACCCGCGTAACCTGTGGAGACCCGTGTAAGATTCTGCCTAGCAAAGCTTGAAGAATTTCCAGAAGAACAACAGAACATGGGCTGTGTAATTAGACCCATGTAACTAGCCAAGGACCCATGTAAACTTCTGCCCAAATATGAGATGCAACCTTCAAGTTCCAGTAAGTTACACAGCCTTGGGCCGTGTAGTGACACACAGGCTGTGTATCAGTGGACAACCAATTTCTTGATTTGATTCCAGCTCTAGTTTTTACACTAAGAACAGACTTCTGATGCCTTTGGGACTTTAAAAACTTAACCCTAAGATATTGAATATAAATAGAAGCAGTAGAAAACAGAGAAAGGATTGCTCATTTTCATACACACCTCTTTATACACATACATATTCGCCATTCTCTCTAAGCCGTCTTGAAGAATAGGCCATTAGCATCAAGGGGGGGGGGGGGGGGGGGTTGGGTTCCTTAGCCGAAGTTTCACAAGTTCAAAGCTGTAGAGAATTCTCTTCGATTCTTTTATTCTTTTTCTTTAGGTTGCTTTTTAAGTTCTTTTGTTTTACTTTTGTTATGTTTGTTAAACTCACAATGAGTGAGTAGTTTCTTTATTTTGGAATTTGGAGAGTAACGCTTGTAATCATTACATTGGATAAATATTGAGTTTTATTTATTAGATTTGAGTTTTGTTCTTTGATTTAATATTCTATTTTCTTAATGCATGCTATGTGCTGGTACCCACTTAGATATGATATAAGATACTAATTGAAGAACTGAAAGGTGAAGGTTAATATTGGAAAATCAGAGTGTTAAACTTAGGAAATTCGGCCTAGAGATAGGCTGAAATCCTTTGTGAAATTCCATAATTAATCATAGATCTTAAAGGGTTTTTATTAGGACTAATCACCAACGAAAATAGGGTTTAGTTCTAATTGAAATACACCTTAGGTGCCTTGAGAGAGGACCTAAGATACCTTAGGATTAATTTCCATCAAAGCAACGATTCTCAATCCAATGAATAGACAAGATTGAATCCATAATAAGGTTAAAGTGTGAAATCTTAATTCTAGAATTGTTTTAACAGATTTTTTTTTTTTATTTTAAGTTCATTGTTCTCTTAGTTTTTAGCACTCAAAATAAATTAGATTCACTCTCCCATTATATTCGGTAGCCTAGACAGTCATAATTGCTGTGTAGTTTAGTACTTGCTAATTAAATTCCTTGTGGGATGATACTTTTCTCACTACTTTATTACTTGTTAGCGATCCGTGCACTTGCGGGGTTATAAAACCAATAAACAAGTTTTTGGTGCCGTTGCTGGGGAATTTATTTCTAGTAATATTAAGTAATAGGCAATTTAGCTAATTTAGGCATTTACTATCACTATTTAAATTTATTTAATTTTTTTTATTCTTTTATTTTCTCTCAGGTATATGGTTTGGTTCATGACCAGAACAAAATCGGAGGAAGAAGTTTTGGATTTGGATCCCAAGATAGATAAGACTCCAAAAACCATTAGAAGAGAAAGGAGACACCAAGAACAAGATTAAGGAATTTTAAAAACTCCAATCATGACCAACAACAACAACAGGCTAAGACCCTTGAGGGACTACGGAGCTCCATCTATCCAAGGATTCCAGCCCAGCATTATAAGACCTACAGTGGAGGCTAATAATTTTGAACTCAAACCGGCATGACTCCAGTTGATTCAACAGACTCAATTTGCAGGTTCACCAACATAAGATCCACACTACCACCTCTAGTGATTTCTTGCCCTATGTTAGTAATATGCCCTAGAGCATATCATTTAGTATGTATCTTGTACATGTTTTTAATAATAAAAGGCATTTCCACTTTTCTATTTACATAAGATATTTATGTGTAATAGAAAAAGTCCATTGATATTTTGTTAGAAATTCTATTCTTAAGTTGTTAAGAATATGAGTGACAGTGTTTCTAGTACAAAGTATCATAAATAGGTTCACAATCGAGGATACTTCATAATAAGGACATGACTTATCCAGAAAGATTGTATTCATGTTTATTCCCAAGTTATTTATATGAGATATAAATAAGATGGAATGGTGAGTCTCATGCCATATGACAAACATGATAGGCACTTATAAATGATAAGTAGGCCGAACCAGTGACACTTATGACAAGCACATGGAGTTTACTCTTGTCAATGTTTAATCATAAATCATATCAATGCATATAATCTTTAGACCTGAGATAGCACAGTTATCTTGTATATAGGTGGTTTGAGTTTGATACTGCTTTCATACTTGTGCTGTGTATGGGTATATGGGCATGTGTTGGCTCTTACTAGTTATATATGGAGGTAGGTGTTGATCAAGATGGAATCTATTCCTCTAAGTAAATAGAGATAAAATCCTATGTTCATTTAATTGTTCTTGATGTTTCAAGTTCTGGCAGAGACAGATAGATTTATTGTAAAAGAGTTTACGATGAGAAAATCTTTTAATCAAGAACTGGAATTAAAAGAGAACATAATATTCATAGTAAATGGAGTTTGACATAAACCATGACTCCGGCTTGAGTTGGGATTTTATGCAGAGAGATTCTAGTGCATGGTAACATATGATTATAGGTTCATTTAAGGTAAACCTTATTACTAATTGGGTGGCTATGGCATGCTATGCTAGGTGTTAACCATGGTCTATGAGGTGCATAAAATGATTTAGAGAAATCATTTATGGTAAGAAAGAGTTCTGATGATATTAAGAGTTGATATCAAGTCTCATTGCCAATTAGTGATGAGCCTAGTAAGTCACACACATACACAAGTTATCACCTAATTAAATATGATTTAATTAATTAATTAAAGAGTTTAATTGATTAATTAAATAGGTTTGATTTGCAATTAGATTGCAAAGTCACTAGCATGACTTGAAACCAAATCTAGATTATTGGATGTACAATATAAGTTAAATTTATATTTAAAGTGTTTAAATATGAATTTAATTAATGAGAAATTAATTAATAAAATTAATTAATTAATTTATATTTGATATAAATTGATTAGAAGAAGAGAAATAATTATTTTGGGTTGAGAACTCAAAATTAAGACACAGGGGCATTTTGGTCATTTCACAGGATGACATGTGGCATCATGAGATGGTGACACATGGCATTACACATAAGCTTGCCAAATGTCTTTTAATCATGTAAAATGATTAAAATCAAGATTAAATATAGGTTTGACACTTGTCACAATGTGATTGGGTCAATTAAACCTAGAACCAATCAAAGGGTGACATGTGGCAAGGGTTTAATGTGTTGACCTAGCTATATAAGTGTTGTTATGAAAAGAAAAATAACACAAGCAGCAGCCACTTCCTTGGTGCCGCCACCTAGAAGCTCTCATTCTTCTCTTCTTCTTCTTCTCTAATAAATCCAAGAGATTAGCAAACAATCTCTTGAATTAAGAACACCAGAAATTGTTTCTAGTGTCCTGTTTACATCTTTAATATCTTAAAAGGCAGAACTTGATTTTCTAAATAATTAAAAAAGCTTTAGAAGTTGTTCAAGGACTGCTATAGGTGTTCTTGGTGTGGACAAGCTAGAGGGACAACATCTAGTGTCTTGAAGACGCATCTCAAAGGCGCAAATACACTGCAGTGCATCAACAGGTTAGTGTGTTTATTCTTGATTTAATCTACTATTCTAAAATTAATCTGATTAATTTTAAAATCTTAAATGGCAAATACAGATCCAAAAACATATTAAAAGAGTTTTAATATGTTGTTTATCATTGAAATCAAATAGATAAAAATAAATCTTGCATAATGCATGTGACCCTAGGTGAAAATCTTTTAATTCAATGGTATAAACTTGTGTATTTCACGCTTCCATTCCTTCAATTGGTATCAGAGCCACTATATTTGCTATTTAGATTGTTGATTATATGATTTAATTGTGTGTTTTGATCATGAGATGATTTATCCATTGCTGGTTGCAATGGATGTGTGGCGGCATGCAAGAGAACACATAATGGTGCGCAAGGTTTGTGGTTCCATGGGTGGCTCAAGGTTTGACTTTTTAATTTGCAATTGTTGTATGATCTAAAAGCTCATCCTATGTCTAATTAAATTGTTTAATTAGAATTTTAATCACACAATTAAATTTTGATTCAAATCAGAATTTTAAAAATTGTTTGAATGTGATCCAAATCTGAATTTTAAAAGTTATTTGAATGTGATTCAAATCTGAATTTTTAAAGTTGTTTGAATCATATTTAAATTTGATTTTTTAAAATTGTTTGAATAATATTCAGATTTGAATTTTTAAAAAATTGTTTGAATGTGATTCAAATATGATTTTTTAAAAATTGTTTGAATGTGATTCAAATCTGAATTTTTAAGGTTGTTTGAATATGATTCAAATCTGAATTTTTAAATTTGTTTGAATGAGATTCAAATCTGAATTTTTAAATTTATTTGAATCATATTCAAATCTGGATTTTTAAGTTGAATATGAGATATTCGATTTAATTTAAGTATGTATGTTTTATTTAATTGTTAAATAGTGATATGCGTGATGGATGATCATATACTATAAAAGACCAATGTGTTTGGATTTATTTCTTTTATGTTTCTTTGGAATTGTAAATTAATTAATTTATTTTAATTTATTTTGGGCATGTATTATTAAGTTTGTAATAATTTTTGGGTTGTAATTTCATTTATTTAAGTTCTTGTAAATTCCCCTTGGTATGCCAAGGATTACTATGTAATATTGGATTGCAAGAAGTTCAAGGAGGTCAAGAGCATTGGTGGGACCAGTGGGAGGAATTCAAGATCAAGTATTGATTATGTACTCCTTTAGCAACTCTTGTAAAATGAATGAATGAAATGCACCTAGGAATGCCCTGATTCAATTCTTGGTGGCTCAGTGGTTCAGAATTGAATCCCTTAGAAAGTCCATGATCATACCATATTTACTGCTTATCCATGAATGCATGAGATATATGGGAATGTATGCAATTATATGATATATGCATGCTAAATGGATAATGTGCAAAGTGAGACCTTAATAGTAATTAGGATGACCATAAAATCTTCCAAATAAATGATTAAGTTGGAAATGCTATAATTAAAGTAATTATAACATGGGCCCTCCATTGGGGCAATTATTTTAAGAAATTTTAAATAGTTGCATAAGATGCAATTAAGTTAAGAGATTTTCTTAAGAATAATTATTAAACATGAGATGTAGTAAATATCTAAATGGTTTGGTAGCCAATATTAGATGTACCTGAGGACATTAAAATTATTTGCATAATTACTGGCTCAATGGGATCAACTTAACTAATGCAAGATAAGTCAATAATGGATGTACCTAAGATTTTGAGCATTAGGGGCTAGGTAAAGGATTGAACCTCATATGAGATGTGATGGGCAAGGAGTTGCTCACTTATAGTTTATTGTAATTCCAATAACGGATGTACCTGAGGATGATCAATAGAATTATAAGAATTCAATCACCCACTAGAAATCCATCCAACTAGGATTTCCGTTTTCTACTTTGAAAGTGTAGGATTCGCTAAGTTAGTGGGAGGACCAATTTGATTAAAAGACCATAATCATTTTGGTTAATTACTTGATACATTTACTAATTAATCTTGTTATTTTCTGCAGTTAATTTTCTGATAATAATAAGCACAGAACAACCACCACCATCCAATATCCTTGCAAGCATACTTGATCGCAATAGGTTGATAGGACCTAATCTCTCTGATTGGCTAAGAAATTTAAAACTTGTCCTGAACCTTGAACATATAGGATATGTTCTAGACTCAAATGTTCCTGGTCCCTTACCTCCAGAGGGCACTCCAGAGGAACATGAAACTTTGGACAAGTGGAAGGAGCATGATATGAGAGCTAAGTGTTACATGCTTGCTTCCATGAGTAACGAGTTACAGAAGCAGCATGAGAACATGCAGAGTGCGAGTGAGATCCTCCTTCACCTACAAGAGTTGTATGGTGAGCACAGCAGGAATGCTAGGTATGAGATATCTAGACAACTATTCTGCATAAGGATGTCTGAGGGACAGAATGAAGGGGATCATGTCCACAAGATGATTCGGCTGATTGAGCAGTTGGAACATCTTGACTTCAACATGGATTTCCAACTACAGACGGATTTGATCCTTCAGTCCCTTCCTGAGTCTTTTGGGAATTTTGTGACAAATTTCCATATGACTAAACAGGAATGCACCTTAGCTGAATTACTCAACATGCTGGTTATTGCCCAAAAGAATATGTCGGGCAATAAAGGAAAAGAGGTTGCTTTGATTGCATTTTCTTCTGCTGGAAAGTCCAACAAGAAGAAGGGCAATAAGAAAAAGAAACCTCAGATTCCTGGTCCTTCCAAGAAAATAGCTAAACAGAAAGGGAAGACTAAAACTGATGGAGGCAAAGGAAAGTGTTTCCACTGCCAGAAGGATGGGCCTTTGGAAAAGAAGCGCGAGTATCTTGCTTCTCTGAAGGACAAGAAGGATACACCTTCAGAAGGTATGTCCATATCTTGTTATTTGGATTCTGATGATACTCATAGTTCATCTACAGCTTGGGTTTTAGATACTGGTGCCAGTTCTCACATTTCTAATGATATGCAGGAACTAGCAAATAGTAGCAGCTTGCGTTCTCAAGATGTTAGAGTCTGGATTGGCAATGGTTCAACTGTTGAAGCTTTAGCTATAGGATCTAAATCTTTTTACATGTTTGGACATGTTTTGTATTTGGATAATATTTTATATGTACCTGATGCTTTTAAGAACATCATTTCTATATCTAGTTTGACTAGAAATGGCTATAAATTTCAATTCACAGATGATGTTTGCAATATTTATTTTGGAAATAAATATGCTGGTTCGGGTTATATGAATGAAGGTCTTTATTATTTAGATAATAATGACAAACACAAAATGAATGCAAGTGATCTAAATGAATGCAATGCCATGGTGAAAACCAACTCAAGTTCAAAATATATTTGGCACTTAAGGTTATGTCATGTTGCATAAGATAGGATTGCAAAATTGGAAAAAATGGGGATTTTATCCTCATTGGGCTCTGAGCCTACTTCAACTTGTGAATCTTGCCTTCAGTGCAAAATGACTAGATCACCCTTTGTTGGACAAGGGCTAAGAGCTGAAAATATTTTGGAGCTAATACATAGTGATGTATGTGGGCCATTTAAGGAAATGGCTAGAGGTAGTTTTCATTACTTTATTATCTTTACTGATGATAAATCAAGGTTTGGGTATTTGTATTTGATGAAATACAAACATAAATCTTTTGAAAAGTTCAAAGAATTTAAATCTGAAGTAGAAAATCAAACAAAAAAGAGTATTAAAGCTCTTCGATCAGATCGTGGAGGTGAATATTTGAGTACTGAATTTAATGAATACTCGAGAGAGCATGGCATTGTTTCCCAGCTGACTCCTCCAGGAACGCCACAGCTGAATGGTGTATCTGAAAGGAGAAATCGTACCCTATTGGATATGGTACATAGTATGATGAGCTATACTGATATGCCAATCTCCTTTTGGGGATTTGTATTAGAATCAGCTTTGTATATTCTGAATAGGATTCCATCAAAATCTCTTTCTTCCACACCTTATGAGATATGGCATGGAAGAAAACCAAGTCTTAAGCATGTTATGATTTGGGGTTGTCCAGCTTATATCAAAAAGCTGAACACTGATAAATTGGAAACTAGATCAGAAAAGGGTCGATTTGTTGGATATCCAAAAGATAGTTTTGGATATTATTTTTATTTGCCTACATCACGAAAGGTTGTGGTGAGTAGAGATGCCACATTTCTTGAACAACAGTTTGTTCAAGAAGGAGGCAAAGAAAGGCAAATAGAGTTGGAATTAGAGAATTCTGATCAACCAACAGATCAGATGGATATAGATCCATCTAGTCAACCTACACCCATTGATGAAACATCTACAGCTGTTCCTCGTAGAACAACCAGGGTATCTCACCCACCAGTGAGATATGGTTTTCTTCATGAAGAAGAACAAGAGTTATCTACTCATGAAGAAGTAGATCATGGAGATGATCCACTTACCTATGAAGAAGCTATATCAGATATAGACTCTTCAAAATGGATTGATGTTATGAAATCCGAGATTGATTCCAAGTATAAGAATCAAGTTTGGGATCTTGTTGACCCACCTGAAGGTATTGTACCTATAGGGAATAAATGGGTTTTCAAGAAGAAAATTGGTTCTGATGGAAAGGTAGAGACCTATAAGGCAAGGCTAGTAGCGAAAGGGTTTCGCCAAAGGCAAGGAATCGACTATGAGGAGACTTTCTCGCCTGTTGCCATGCTTAAATCAATTAGGATTCTATTAGCAATAACTGCATACTATGATTATGAGATTTGGCAAATGGATGTCAAAACAGCTTTTCTCAATGGATACATTGAAAAAAACATTTTCATGGAACAACCTAGGAGTTTTGAATCCCAAGATGGTTCTAAGGTATGCAAGCTAAAGCGATCCATTTATGGGTTGAAACAAGCTTCGAGGAGTTGGAACATCTGTTTTGATGAAGCCATTAAATCCTTTGGTTTTATAAAAAATGAGGATGAGCCATGTGTATATAAGAAGGTTAGTGACAGTGCTATCACTTTCCTTGTCTTATATGTGGATGACATACTATTGATGGGTAATGACACAGGTATGTTGACAACTGTAAAGGTATGGTTGTCAAATACATTCTCCATGAAAGACTTAGGGGAGGCAACCTATATTCTTGGGATTCGCATCTATAGAGATAGAGCGAAAAGAATAATTGTTTGATCCCAAAGTCTATACTTGGAAAAGGTGTTAAAGAGGTTTAACATGCTTGATTCCAAGAGAGGATTGCTACCAGTGAGACATAGTATCCATCTTTCTAAAGAGATGTCTCCAAAGACACCTGAAGAAAGAGATAAAATGGCCAGGATTCCATATGCTTCGGCTATTGGAAGTTTAATGTATGCAATGTTGTGTACTAGGCTGGATATCGCATATGCTGTTAGTTTGACTAGCAGGTATCAATCCAATCCAGGTTTGGAACACTGGATAGCTGTCAAGAATATCCTTAAGTACTTGAGAAGAACTAAGGATTTATTCTTAATTTATGGAGGTGCAGACTTGCAATTGGATGGTTATACTGATTTTGATTTCCAATCAGATATCGATGATAGAAAGTCTACATTTGGATATGTGTTCATTTGTAATGGAGGTGCAGTCAGTTGGAAGAGTTCCAAATAGAGCACGACTGCAGATTCCACTACAGAGGCTGAGTATATTGCTGCATCAGATGTTGCAAAGGAAGCTGTTTGGATAAAGAAGTTCGTGATAGAACTTACAGTAGTTCCTTCCATTGAGTCAGCAGTTCCACTACACTATGACAATAATGGAGTAGTCATACAGGCTAAGAAACCAAGGTCTCACCAGAAATCCAAACAGATAGAAAGGCGCTACCACATTATCAGAGAAATAGTTGGATGAGGCGATGTAGCCATGCAGAAAATAGCATCAGCTGAAGATCCAGCTAATCCATTCACTAAGGTTATGTCATAGACTTAGCTAGACCGACATCTTGAGAAGATGGGTCTAAGATATTGTAATGAATGGCTCTAGTGCTAGTGGGAGATTGTTAGTAATATGCCCTAGAGCATATCATTTAGTATGTATCTTGTATATATTTTTATTAATAAAAGGCATTTCCACTTTTCAGTTTACATAAGATATTTATGTGTAATAGAAAAGGTCCATTTATATTTTGTTAGAAATTCTATTCTTAAGTTGTTAATAATATGAGTGACAGTGTTTCTAGTACAAAGTATCATAAATAGGTTCACAATCGAGGATACTTCATAATAAGGACATGACTTATCCAGAAATATTGTATTCATGTTTGTTCCCAAGTTATTTATATGAGATATAAATAAGATGGAATGGTGAGTCTCATGCCATATGACAAACATGATAGGCACTTATAAATGATAAGTAGGCCAAACCAGTGACACTTATGACAAGTACATGGAGTTTACTCTTGTCAATGTTTTATCATAAATCATATCAGTGCATATAATCTTTAGACTTGAGATAGCACAGTTATCTTGTATATAGGTGATTTGAGTTTGATACTGCTTTCATACTTATACTGTGTATGGGCATATGGGCATGTGTTGGCTCTTACTAGTTATATATGGAGGTAGGTGTTGATCAAGATGGAATCTGTTCCTCTAAGTAAATAGAGATAAAATCCTATGTTCATTTAATTGTTCTTGATGTTTCAAGTTCCTGGCCAGGACAGATAGATTTATTCAGAAAAGAGTTTCTGATGAGAAAATCTTTTAATCAAGAACTGGAATTAAAAGAGAACATAGTATTCATAGCAAATGGAGTTTGACATAAACCATGACTCCAGCTTGAGTTGGGATTTTGTAACAAAGAGATTTTAGTGCATGGTAACATATGATTATAGGTTCATTTAAGGTAAACCTTATTACTAATTGGGTAGCCATGGCATGCTATGCTAGGTGTTAACCATGGTCTATGAGGTGCATAAAATGATTTAGAGAAATCATTTATGGTAAGAAAGAGTTCTGATGATATTAAGAGTTGATATCATGTCTCATTGCCAATTAGTGATGAGTGTCGACACCATATTTTGGCCGATCCCCAGAATCAATAAACTTCGAAACTGATCCCCAGCACTAAATCTCTCCTTGCCATTTAACCACATTTTCGATCTCTCTTCACAGAGAATTGAATCAATGCTAAGCCCTCGTATCAGTTAAAGCCTTACCGGTCTATTAAGTCACTTACCGATCTCTCAAAACCCTTGATCCAATGCAAAAGGGTTCGTTCACGATGTAGTTACCGGTTTTATTGCCGATCTCCCTTTCAAAGTTTAAGAATAATCAAAGGTTCTGTTCCGGCTTAATGATGATTCCGATCTTAAATGTTCAAGCCAAATTTCCAATTTTAATCAAGTCCCGTTTAGCGTTGGTTCTCTACCGATCTCATGCTCATTATGTTTTCCGATCTCTCAAACTTGGGTTAATAATCACCTTCAGTTATTTCAACATACTTCGACAATCAAGTGTTTCGATCACAACCATTCATCGAACAAAAGAGGCATTCCATTTCATTTCATTTCAAAAATTTGTACAAGTTATTCAGCTGGAGGATCACCCCCAGCCTGATCTACATTTTGTCCGTCTCCCCTCTCACCCTCAGCCTCCTCCTCACTCTCCTCATCTTCATCCTCAGGAGCCAGGTTGGCCATCCAGGAGAAGTCTTCCTCAGGGTAACGCTTCTTAAGCTCTGCCAGGAGATCTCTGTGGGCATTCACATAAGCGCCGGCCACTCCAGTCACTATCTCTTCCTCTTTCGCTTTGAGCTCCTCAGCAAAGTGAGCGAGTTGAGCAGCTTCAACAGCCCGAAGCGCCTGAACTTCTTCCAGAATACGAGTTCGCTCAGCCAAAACATGAGTCTGCTCGGCTAGCTTATCCTCATAAAGTTTCATCTGCCCCTCGATATCGGATATATAGTTTTGAGCGGATAAGAGTTGGGATCGAAGGGAAGCCACTTCCTGATTCTTCTTCTCGACCTCCTTGCCCAGGCGGTGAGCCTTTTCCCGAACTATGTGCTGATTCACCAAGCACTCCACGTTCAGGCTTATGGACCTGGTCAAGATGTTATCAAGAGTATCCGGAGACAGCCTATCCCGGTCTTCCCGAAGACAGATGGATAACCCCAGGACCTTAGCGAAGTCTGGATTTTCTCGAACAGTCCGGTTCTTCTCCAGTGAAGTGACCAACACTTGAGCGCCATGAGAAAGGGGCCTCACAGAAGGTTGAGAAGGACCCCCTTCTGTGCTTGGAGCAACTGGAGGTGGTGGAGGCGGTTCTTCTCGGCGAGGAGGAGATCGGACAGCTTCTACGATCGGCGGTCCCGAAGGTTGAGGCAGGCCTTCTTGTATTTCCCCGGGCTCATGCCTGGGTGTCTGCATTTCCTCGGCTTGCTTCATCTCCCGTACTTTCTGAGAGATCTCCCTCTTTCGCTTCCGTTTCTCCTTGGAGGCTTCGTCTCTTGTCATACCTGCACAAAAGAGAGGTCAGTGAGATCGCTAAGGCCTAAGATCAGAGATTACAGAAAATACCCAGGCCGAGGTCAGAGAGTTGGAGCCCGCGATCTTCGCCGGTGATCAGCTGCATCGTCCAATGATGCAGTTCGGTTGTCACTGCATCCAAACAAGAAAACTTCTCCCTAGCCGCTTGATCTTTCAATTCCATCACCACGGCTCCCTCTTCCCTATTCTGGGCGAAATGCTTTGGACGCGAAGGGCCCAGATGTGGCCAGCTTCGAGGGAAGCCCTCGAAGCCGTTCGGAATTTTGCTCCTCAGAATAAAGAAGTGGTTCTTCCAATTCTTCAGGGAGGAGGGCAGATCGGTGAAGAGCCCACAATGTGGCTTCGCCTGGAAGAACCAGTACTCGTCGTCCTTTCGGCGGGTCAGTCTATGTAGTTCGGCAAAAACTTTGGCTGTAGGATAGAGTCCCTTGGCACGGCAGAGCCCCCTGAAAGCCACCAGGATCCGCTACGAGTTCGGGTGAACTTGGGCGATGCACACTTGGTGAAATTTTAAGACCTCCTTGAAGAAATCGTCTAGAGGGAACCGCAGACCGGCTTTTAATTGTTCTTCGTAGACCATGATCATATCATTCTCTTCGAAGAAGTGATCGGCACGAAGATCGCCGTGGCACTTAATTAGCTCGTACGAATCAGGCCGAATGTTGTATTCTTGGCTAAACGATTGTAGGTCGGTTTCTTGAAGGATCGATGGTAGCTCGTCTATAGGAAGAATTTCCCTCCCTGAAGAATGTACATGCCTTGAAGGTTCTGCTCGCCCCCGAACTGGAACAGAGGCCCTAGGAGGTTCAGGTTGTGCGCTTGGTCTGACCACCCCCGCTTCGTTGGACGACCATGAAACATGGACGGAAAGTGGGCTTGCCGCTCTCTGACCTTCGGCGCCACTCATTTTCAAAAGAAATAAAGAACTTAAAGTAAAAGAAGGATCAAAACCCTTACCGGAGCTTGATCAGTGTCGGAAGAGCTTGAAGAATCGAGAGAATTTTGGAATTGTTGGCGAGAGACCGAAAATGGCGTAAGAGAGCAACTGGCTAACCCCCACCCCTATTTATACTCGTCCGAGCATTTAATGCTCACGATGTTCCAGGCAATGCATCGGTAAGCGGGATTCGCCAGCTGTTCTGACACGTCTCTCGAATATTCCCAAAATTACATAAAGAGATCGGCTAACTGGAGATCGGCATATTAATATTTTGAATAAAGGATCAGTTAAGGGTTGTTTAGTTAGGAACCAGATCGGACAAATACATCAGAGATCAGAAAATAAATAATAAGATGATAATCGACAAAATAAAATTTTTATTTCTAAAAAGTCAGATTACATCATTTGGGCGATCTCAAGATCGGATTACATTAAAAATCTGATTACATCAAAAGGCCGATCTCTAAAGATCAACAGAACATCCTATCTAAAGAGGGTCTATGTCAAAGTCAACATTGTGACTGATCCAAAGGGTGTCACTGACCCGAACCGAGCCGCTGTCGGAACACCCAATGTGGAGGAAAGCCGCTGTCGAAACACCCAATGAGGTGAGAAGCCGAATAAACTTAGAAGAGCAACCGCCAAGGGTCGGCGGAACTTTAGCAATTTTCTCGGCCGAAATCGGTTCGCCGATTATACCGGTCGAACGACTCGAGATCGGCACGATCGAGGTCCATGATCCAGATCGGTTAATTGGTCCAGTTCTCTCACCATCTTCAGATAAGGTTATCACGATCATTCGATCACCGGGATCATAAATTTTTAGTTGGGGAATAAAGAAGTCCATCGGAAAGGGATCAAAAGCCACAGTCGTAGCTGGAACTATTGCCGGAGCAGCTAGAACAGGAAAGTAAGAAGGAAGAGAGGAAAATCGAATGAGGAAAGTTTCTTCTGTCAGGGGTATATATAGGGGAAAATCGGGCATTTATTGCTAAGCAGAAAACGAAGCGAACGCTTTGAGAATCGAGGGGAAAACGCTTTGAGAATCGAGGGGAAATTA
Organism: Hevea brasiliensis; assembly: GCF_030052815.1. Lineage (NCBI taxonomy): Eukaryota > Viridiplantae > Streptophyta > Magnoliopsida > Malpighiales > Euphorbiaceae > Hevea > Hevea brasiliensis. Next base: position 99,528,348 of record NC_079494.1, read on the forward strand.
ATGCTTTGACCGGACCGGGCCTGACTAAGGAAAGGATCGAAATGATAGAGATCGGAAGAGGAGGAGACCGGTATGAAAGATCGAAAGGGGCGCGTGTTAAGAAGATCAGAAAGAGGGGAGATCGGAAGGCAAAGAGAATAAGACAAATCCCAATAACTGTCGCCAGAATCAGAGCCGAGGTAATTAAAGCATTGCAGACGAGATCCCCACCGCACGCCTGAGAATCGCCCGCAATGCTGATAGGTGCCAGAGTATGTCATGACAGTCCTGTACATCTCAATCGCCACCATTGATCCCACTTGTAAGGACGAGCCAGGAGCCCTTGGATCAAAGAGGAAGATGACAAGGCCAGCGCCTTTCATTCCCTGTCCTTGGATCCCCCAGGTCAGCAAAGTTTGGAACCGTTAGATGAGAAGAGGAAAAGGACAAATATTCTGGAGAGGATCTCAGCCGTTCATTTAATTCTCTTTAATTCTCAAGCATCCGATCATGTCCTTTGAAATCTTGACCCTCCATCTCCCTCAAGATAGATCCTGACCCTTCGCGGGAAGCACCCAGTCTCTATAAATACCTGTATAAAAAACTGTTCAGGAGGGGGGACAAAAAAAAAATGAAGGTTGTTACTATAGTGGAAGAACTCTGAAATTTAATTCAGATCGTTACTCTGCTTTCATAAGAAGAGCTTTTGGAACCAGTTTCCTGAAGTATTTTCTTAAAAGATTTTGAACACTGAAACTCTTCATTTTCAGCTCGTTCATTATCCCGTAGCGTTCACATTTTTCAGTTCCTGGTTATCTGTATTTTCATTTCCATCGTCCATGCTGAATCTCATTTAAACTCGGGTATAGTTCTGACTCGATCGCATTTAGTGAAGTACTCTTTGTTCCAAGGCGAACCTTAGTCTCCTGGCTATCAACTTGCGATTGTATTACGTTCTGTGATTCTGTAGTTAGCTCACTAGATTCGACTCCTTACAGGTCAGTGTTCATATCGTCATTTTATTAAGTTTAGTTCTTGTTTTACATATTTCCTTTCCTCTTTTTATGCATGTTATTTTCTCTAGGATCATATCATGCTTAAAAAATGCAAAGATAGGTTGTGCTCTAGTTTGCTTCCGCGTCGGCTAATCCATGTTTTTGTTGATCTTTATTAATTTTTTTTTTTGAACGCAAGTCATCTAGTCCCGAGTAATGTATAAGTGGTTGGATAAAATATAGGTAACGGTATTTTAAGGGTCTCTTTGAAAAAAGGGTCTAAATAACACGTCAGGGAAATAGCCAAATTGAATCATTAGGCTGACGTAGAAGGCGATCCGGCATAATGCCATAAGACGGAATAAAAATCAAATCTCAGATAAGTAGAATGGAGCAGATAGGATACTGGTAAGGCGACCATATGGGAGGTCGGTAAAATTCAGTCCGGCATCCCTTATTTAGTCACAAAGCATCAATGAGTTAAAAGAAGTCTTATTATGACCCTTGCATCTTTGAATACTAGAACTCTTAAACTTAGACTCTTATGATATATAGCTGTGATCAAATTTAAAAGAGATCGGAAGAGAGTTCTTATCCGGTTCTCAAACAAAAATTTTAATAAATATTTAAAAAGGAGATCGGAGGAGAGTTCTTATCCGGTTCTCAAACAAAAATTTTAATAAATATTTAAAAGGAGATCGGAGGAGAGTTCTTATCCGGATCTCAAACAAAAATTTTAATAAATATTTAAAAGGAGATCGGAGGAGAGTTCTTATCCGGATCTCAAACAAAAATTTTAATAAATATTTAAAAGGAGACCGGAGGAGAGTTCTTATCCAGATCTCAAACTAAGAATTTTAGTAAATACTTAAAAGGAGACCGGAGGAGAGTTCTTATCCGGATCTCAAACTAAAAATTTTAATAAATACTTAAAAGGAGATCGGAGGAGAGTTCTTATCCGGATCTCAAACTAAAAATTTTAATAAATATTTAAAAGGTGATCGGAGGAGAGTTCTTATCCGATTCTCAACCCAAAATTTTAACTAAAAGAGATCGGAAGAGAGTTCTTATCCGATTCTCAAATTGAATACCCCTTTCAAACAAAATTAACATACAACAGTAATTCACTAAGGTTGTCTCATTTACTTATGTATCTAGGTAATCCAAATTTAGTGGAAAATCAAATTTTCCTTTTTATTAAGAGGATTAACATTTCCTTTCAAGCCCTCCTAACTAATTTATAAAGAACACAAAGTTAAATCTACTTACTCTTATTAAGGGACGAGGTGGGGTGCCTAACACCTTCCCCACTCGTTTACGGACCCCGAACCTAGAATCTCTGACTTGAAGTGGTTTCATTTCAATTTATCTTCACAAATGGTTTTCTTTAGTTTCCCTCAAAACTAAAGTGGCGACTCCTCACTCTTTCCCACTTCGGTGAGGGTTCGTTCAGGCGACTGCAAAACCCCTTGCGACAGCTTGGCGACTCCGCTGGGGATCTGATTTTTTAACCCCGGTCTAGAGGTCCAAAAGTAGATTTAATATTTTCGATCAAGTTATGGTTAGGTGGGCTCACCCGGCAATATTTTATGCGATAATTATTGATTATTTCTACTAACTATTTCGCTTGTTTTACTCCTTACAGTGCTCTTCGTTTTAAAAAAAAAAGAAAAGAAAAATGGAAAAATAAAATCCCCCTGAATTGGGAAGAGATAAAGGTGTCCCTTCATACACTGAACACTCACACGATGTCCTCACACACTTCGGCCCTATACCCGGGCTTTCTTACCCTTTTAGGAAAGTAGGAAGGAGTCATGCAGTGGTACCCGTGAGTTCTACCCCGTTAGTATCCGTGAAAGCTTCTGCTCAGATTGAAACTCGTTCTATCTACTGTGGTACTCGTGGAATTTTCCCGACAATATCATGGTTGTAGAATGGGGCTCTACTGTTTACAGTAGGGGCAATTTGGGAACCTGTGGCTTTTAGAAAATTAGATCCTGAGCTAAACTATCACGATAGCTGAAAGCCGTAGTAAGCTACCTTATAAGATAGAACTATCCAATTAGGTAGCGCTCATCCGGTATCAGGAGTCTCCCTATTCTAGGACAAAAAGGGGCATACTTACTCTTACCCTATTCCGCCTCAGTTTCCTTTTGTTCGTTTTTATGAGGGTAATCTTGAATTCTACGGAAACACCTACACATTTTCCTACTTTGATAAATGTGTATGTGTCACCCTGTCAACAATATGATTCAAAATTACCCAAATTTATCTTGCTAACGAGTTTTTCCGCAGGCATCACCAAACCAAGAGTCTGTAAAAAGGATAGGCATCATTTTTATCATGGCATCCTCGAGTCAGTCGGCAGAAGAGGTTCAGAATGCTAAACTTTGGTCCAAATCAGCTCATAGTCCAGTACTCCCGCAAAATGGTGTTTCCAAGGCACATGCTAGCTTACTACCTTCATTGGATCTGAATAAAATTAAGGTCAGAATGAACAGCCTCGAGGGTCTGTCTAATGGTTGGAGATCGCTTCCCGATCAGGTCAAGGCATGATTTGAGGGGAAGTACGGGAAGATTGCGACCTTAATGCGAGTCAAGGTCCAAATCCCGGCATTAAAGGCCATGCTATCAGTTTGGAGTCCTAAGTACGGGGCATTCCCTTTCAATGATATTGATACAGTTCCCACTATGGAGGAGTATCAGACATTACTGGAAGTTCCTTATCGACATAGAATCGGATCTATTTACACCTCGAGCATAGGCAGACCTGGAAACGACTGGCACATATGTTGGGTACTTCCCCAGAAGAAGTAAGATCAAAAGAAACTGTCAAAGGAAACACGTATGGTTGGTATTGGACACATCTTAAGAAATGGTTAGATCAATACCTCCAAGAAAAATAGTGGGATCGAGCTTCAGTAGCACTTGCCTTGGGAATCTATGGCCTGATTTTGTTCCCAGGACCTTTGGGAATCATAACCTGCAGCACAGTGGAAGTTTTCTGGGCAGTAGAAAAGCAGGAGGTCAATCCGATACCAGCAATTCTTGCAGAGACCTTATTAACCCTTACCTACTGCAGACGACAGGGCAAAGGGTCCATTAAGTGTTGTTCTCAATTGTTATACCTCTGGATTATCAGTCACATGTGTCCTGTGGAGACAAAGGGATTGACTTGGTACCTTGACCAGCCTCCCATCGAGAAGATGACCCGGTTAGTAATTAGTCCGAAGAATGAACAGCAGTGGCGAGAATGAATTTTGAGTTTCAATAGCCATGATTACTGTTGGAGGAAACTGTGGATGCCAGGCCAATCCGTTTTGATCAGCACGGGAGGTAATCAGTCTTTATCCCTAATCGGAGTAACCGGATACACAAGGTACACTCCGGCATTGGTAATGAGGCAGTTCGGCTCAACACAGTCCAGAATCAACATTGAAGAATACCACCAAGGTCATTTCTACCATGAGCTCAAGGAAGAGGAAGGGTTGAAAATGGCTCGCAAGTCTTGGGAAAACATCACTTTGATGGAGAGATCACCTAAAGGCCCAAGTGCCACGGGCGATTATCTTAAATGGAGAGCTGACAGGGACCGAGAACACTCAACTGTAGAATTCGAAGACAGCGACCCTCGCCGAAACGTCCAATTAGAAGAAGCTAATAATCATCTGGCAAACACCGAGAACTCACAACTGCAAGAACAAATAAAACAGTTGGAGGACCAGCAGCAGAAACTTAAAAGAAGGGTGAGAAGACTCAGGGAAGATGCAAGGGCCGAAAAGATGGAGTTCGAAGAGCAAGAGGTACGGTGGGAAAAGGAAAAAGACTCTCTCCAAGCTGTGGCAAAAGAAGTAGAAGTACAGAAATGTAAGCTTCAGGAAAAAATGAAATACCAAGAAATACTCGTTGAAGAGTATAAACAAGAAAACAAAAAGAAGAAGCTCGAATTGAAAGAACAGGCACTACTCATCAACGATATTTTGAAAGAATGTGCTAAGGAAAGGAAGGAGAAAGAAAGACAAGCTGCTCTCTATCAAGAGCTGAAAGAGAATGTTGACCAGCTGGAGAGAACGATAGCACAGGGAAAACAAGAACTATTACCCGAATCCGAGTACGCTCTAAAAGCATTCGACCCTACCAAACAAGAAGAAAGGTTATATGAGTATCTCAGAAAATGTCATCTCATTATAAAGAACCTCCCAGAGCCTAGGTCGATGTAAAGAATATGGTGTACAAATTATTCAGTTAATGAAATGATTTTGGACCATTGTTTAGCAAATTTGTGAATGAATAATATGACTCCTGTAGGAACTTCCTCGCTAGGGTTATGTGAAAAATTGAATGCTTTATATGGAAAGGTATCATAAATGTGCATTCAATCCAGTCATTCACAGCCAGACTATCGAACGATGCCATGATAAAGTGGATGCAATCATCCTTTCGCAGATTTCATTCTGGCTCCCAAATGCTACTGTATCCTTCGTCCAGACCAGGACTTTTAGTTTCTTTACAAAATTCAAAACTCATTAAAAATCTTTTTTTTACTCCTTACAGGGAATCAACATTGCTTGAAACAAGGCAAGTCTGACCAAGCACACGGTTCAACCCAAGCGAGTGTACTTAACAAGATCTCGAACAAAGAAGATAATGGAAGATCAGGAACAAGTACAGAACCTATAAGGGCAGGTTTCCGAGCTGAAAGATCAGGTCTCAGAACTTATGAGACTAATGAGGGAAATGTCCCAGAATAAACCCATAGTAGAACCTAACTTACCACTACCTCCTCCACCTCCAACAAATGATCCAGACCAAGCTTCAACTTCTTTTACCTTTCAGTCACCTATTCTAGACCCGACAATCACTGTCAATCCGGCTGCCATGAATAATGACCTACCTTACTCTCATTACCCGACCGTTCCAAACACTGACCCATACCCTTCAATTCTAATCCCTCCAGTTCACTCCACCCCTCATCCCCCAACTGGGGGACCATTTCATGCAGTGGGAGGAGAAAATAAGACGAAAGAAAGCGAGAAACTATCTGCTCTAGAGGAGAGATTGAGAGCAATCGAAGGACTAAATATGTATGGTTCAGTCGATGTGGCATCGCTCAGATTGGTTCCTGATGTGGTGGTGCCGCCCAAGTTTAAGGTCCCTGATTTTGACAAGTATACTGGGAATTCGGACCCTCGCATTCATTTGGCCACCTATATCGCCAAGATGTCCGCTCTGACGGATGATGATAGACTGCTAGTCCACTTCTTTCATGAGAGCCTCTCCGAGGCAGCCCTGAGGTGGTGCATTCAGTTGGACAGGAGCAAACTGCGCTCCTGGAAAGATTTGGCAGATGCTTTCCTGAAGCAGTATAAGTTTAATTGTGATGTGGCCCCCACAAGGAGGGACCTCCAGAACCTGGTGCAGAAAGACAGGGAAAGCTTCAAGGAGTATGCCCAGAGATGGAGAGAAAAGGCGGCAGAAGTACACCCCTCGGTGACCGACAATGAGTTATGCTCTCTGTTCATCGAAACGTTGAAGGCTCCTTACTTCAATTTGATTATCGGAAATACTTCTAACAGCTTCTCGGACATCATCCAAGCTGGTGAAAGAATAGAGGCTAACTTAAGGTTGGGACGACTGTAGGAGTTGGCTGAGAACCCTGCAAAGAAGACTGCCAATTTTGGCAAGAAAAAGGAGGGTGATGTGCATTCCATCACCCGGCAGAATAATTACTCCCCACTTCCCCAAAATAATTACCGGCCATATCCTCCCCCTCATGGCCAAACAGTCGCAAACATTCCACCTCCTTTCCCAAATTATCCACACCCGTGCCCACAATATCCACCACCTACAAATTACCAACCCAGACCTCCTCCTCCACCTACTCAACCCAGACCACCTCAAAATAACCCAAGACCCCCAAGAAACCCTGATCCACCTCTTCCCCTCCCGCTCAATGAAATATACCGATACCTTGTCGGTATAAACCAGATAGTACTAGTTCCCCTAGACCCAATTCAGCCTCCATACCCCAGGTGGTATGATGCCACTGCCCGTTGTGAGTATCATGGAGGGGCACAAGGGCATTCAACTGACAACTGCGGAGCACTCAGGGGGAGAGTGCACGCTTTAATTCGAAACGGATGGCTGAAAATCGAGGGAAATGGTTCCCTTCCCAATGTTACCTCAAACCCATTGCCCAACCATAATGCGGGCAATGGTGTAAATATGATAGAGTCTGACGGAGAAAGGTCAACACCGGAAGTAGACGAGTTGATTCCTCACTTTGAGGAAATTTTTGCTGTGGCAATGAGAGAAGGCTACCTTTGCCCTCAGGTAACAGGATCGGAAGAAGGTACGGGGTGTCCTTACCATGGAGAGGCAGCTGGTCATGAGCTGCAGGACTGTGAGGGATTCAAGCAAGAGGTTCAGAACTTGTTATCCCTCAAAGTTCTGAGATGTCAGACAAGGTCAAAGACGGAAGGAGGAGTGAACACAACTAGATACTGCCAGAATGCTTCTACCTCTAAACCCAGAATCACCTTCTCACCCCCGGTAGCCTCACCACCAATAACGGTTATCCGAACTCCGCCTCAGCTCCCTGTCACAAATACTCGTGCTGTCCCTTGGAACTATAATTTCCAAGTTTTCACTCAAGGAGCATCGAGTAGTACATTAGCTCTTAATCTTGCCTCACCTCCGGCACCACCAAAACCATGTTTCACTCCTCATGAGCATTTTAAAATGACTTATGCAGGACCTACCACCAGTACTACTTCCCAAGTTAACCCTCAGCCCGTCGCTGCCTCAAAATCCTCCTCGCTTGAGCAAGAAGTCGAGTTCATAACTCGAAGTGGGAGGTGTTACGGGAATGAAGAGAAAGAAAAGAGAAAAGGGAAAGTAAAGATAGGAGAGTCACTGAAGAATACTGAAGAGGAGGTTGAGAAGACAGAGGAAGTTGAGCCTGCCGGACATAAAGAAGAGGAGGAGCTGCTGCTCCAAATAATGAAACAGAGTGAGTATGATGTGGTGGAGCAGTTGAGAAAGACACCTGCCCGAATTTCACTGTTATCGCTGATCTTGAGCTCAGAAGTGTACCGACAAGCCTTGCAGAGAATCCTGGATCAGGCCTTTGTAAACCCCGACATCACTCCGGGGCAGTTTGAGAAGATAGTGGGATAAATCCAGGCATCCAGTTTTGTTACCTTCTCGGAGGACGAGATAGACCCTGCGGGTTTAAGGCACACTAAAGCTCTACATATGACAGTGAAATGTAAGGGTTGTATAGTAGCCAAGGTACTTATTGACAACGGATCAGCTCTCAATGTACTGCCTAGTGCTACCTTGGCTAGGTTGCCAGTTGACCAATCTGATATACGTCAAAGTGCTATGGTGGTAAGAGCCTTTGACGGTACCAGAAGAGAAGTATTGGGAGATATTGATTTACCACTCCAAATTGGCGCATGCACCTTCAACGTCACATTCCAAGTGATGAATATTGAGCCGGCCTACACTATGTTGCTGGGGAGGCCTTGGATCCATTCAGCGAAAGCCGTTCCTTCAACTTTGCATCAGAAAATAAAGTACATCATGGACGGCAAAATCATCACGGTAAGAGGAGAAGAAGCCATATTGGTCACCAAGCCACAATCACTTCCTTACGTGGAAGCTGTTGAGGAGTCGTTGGAAAGTTCTTTCCAGGCCCTTGAATTGCAAGATACCGGAAATGAGGGGGCTATGGCTATGGTGGCCAAAGTAATGTCAAGGAATGGGTATCAAGAGGGCAAAGGCTTGGGCACCGCATTACAAGGAATCGTTGAACCTATACCGGCTATCCAGAAGATAGGCCGCTGCGGTTTGGGTTATGAGGAAGATGCCCTCATGGATGGGCGATTCTGGATGAGGAAAATGCTTCGGGATCAGAGGATTGACCAGAAGATGGGAAAAGGGAAGGTAGTCCCGAGAATCACGGAGATCTTCACTAAACCGGTCATTGAAAATCCGGCAAAGGTTGAAGAATCACCTGATGAACCATCCATTGATGTCATCCACCTAGATTCCTTGTATGAAGCTCTGGTCTCGCCAATAGCTGAGGGGCAAGAACTAGACAATTGGACAGCAGAGGACATCCCTGTACTCAATTTCGAGTAAAGTACCTTTGGTTATCTACACTTGATCATTTTGTCCATGGTGGCAAGTGTAATACTGTAAATGGACCTTTTCCTTATGGCACAAATGTTAATGAATTAATAGCGCATTTTAAATCCAATTCTCTCTTTTTTTTCCTTTTAAATTCCATCCTCATAATATGTTCTATTTTTATTCCTTCAGGACTATTCATCAATTAACACCTAATAATCCAATAGACTCAGAAATTCCTCCTGTTATGTAACACCCTCCCGGTAGCAATTCCGTACATTCTACTGTTTCGGTGACCAGTGTCGGTCCGGACAGCTAGAATGTTTGGAAAAATATTTAACCTTAAGTGAGGGACCATAATCAATTCAAATATTAATAAGAAAAATTTAATAAAAATTTTAGAAATAAAATACAACCAAATTAAACGAGCCGGTGCCCTAGCGAGGGGTAACCAGAGGGAAGTTGCGGTTCTCGCAACGAGGAGCCCTAGACCCGGGGGAAAAATTATAAAATAATTTTTGGGACTCCAGAGAAGGGTTATTGAGGTTCCCATGGCATTAGAATGCCAAGAAAATATCTAGAAAAATTTTTCAATCGGTACAGACAATTTTGACCCGTTAAGCCAAACGGAGGGCATTTTGGTCATTTCGCCTTCAGAGGTGATTTTTGGCCGACTTGTCCACTTAAGTAAATAATTAATATGACATAAAATATGAATAAACATTACTAAAAATGAAATTGGAAATGAGTAGTGGAGAAAAGAAAAGAAAAATGAGAATAAATGTCAATTTTGACATCATATGATGTCATCTAAGAGTTTCCCACCAATCACATTTAACCAACCATTTACTTAACTAATAAAAGAGATAAATATGACCAACAAATTAAAGAAAACACAGCAGCCATCTTCACCTTCCCAACCAGCCGAAATTAAGCCATGCCCAAAACCTCCATTGATTTGCAATAAAAGCTCCATTTCCCTCTTGTTTACACTACAAAACCCTAACCTCTCTTCATTAAAATTTTACCCCACACCTTAAACAAGCTTTTGGCAGCCAAGAAGAGGAAAGAAAGTGAAGTTTAGAGTTGGGAAAAATCTGCCCTATTCAAGGTTAGTGCACTATATACCTAAAACTCTTTAATTTCATAAATAGGAACTTGAATTTAGTAAGAAAATGTAATTTAAATGAACAAAACTCATGTGTATGTGTACATGAATTTCGGCTGCCCTATTGAAGGAATAGGAATGAGTGTTTTTGATGAGCTTGGAGTGAACTAGAAACCGTGTTTGAAGTTTATAAACATAAGAATAGTGAATTAGTAGCTAACTAAGGTAAATTGTATAAATCATGACTTTGAACTAGGGTTTTGGGAGTAAAATGTGAACTTGGTTTATGCAATTGTTAAAGAATATTCTAATGGTCAATTAGTGACCATTTGAGGAGATTTGACCATAATATGGACTGAAAAATAGCATGGTAAAGTGAATGACTATGCTGCCTAGGGACAGCAGCAATGGACTGAAATTTCAGTCCAATTACACAGCCATAACTTTGGCTGTGTTAGTCCAATTGGTGTTTGGCCAATTGGACATGAAACTAGGCTTATAATGGCACATTTTTGCTGAAGAAACCATGCCCAAAAGACCAAAGCAAGAGGACCAAAAGTTAGCCCCAATCCGGATGCCCTGCAACTGATTCTGCAGAATGACCAAATGAACAGTAACTGTTCATTTGGCCATAACTCACTGTAGATTTGGTCAATTGACCTGAAATTTTTACAGCAACAAGTTAAGACATAGACAAACAACTTTTATGAAGGAACCTATCCCAAATTATGGCCAGAACCCATTCAACCAAGTGATTCTAGTCACTATTCATGTTACTGTAGATATGGTCAATTCTGCAGATTGGCAATCCGGCTAGCTGTGGTTTTTGGACCATATCTAGAGCTACAAAACTCCAAATGGAGTGATTCAAAAAAAGAAATTCAACTAGACAAAATAAGGAACAACTTTAATGTTTGCCATTTCTTCAAATTCCCACTGCAACAGGGCCCAATGGAACAGTAAATTTGGGTCACAAACACTGAAATTTCTGCCCTCTTAGATTTAAGTTGAGAAATGGAAATGGAGACCAATCCCAACAAGTTTTAAAAGCAAAATGTGGTATGTTGGGAGTGCCAAAGTCAATGTACATATTTTCTATCCAAAAGTCAACATTTTTGTTGACCAATGAGGTGAATAGTAACACCAAAACTTGAATTTCACAAAGTGAAGAATTTAAAAGTTTCAAATGCCCTAGTATACCTAACAAGATTGGTTTGGATAGTTCGGCATGCCAATAGGGTTCAGTTAGCAGTACTGCATATGGCAATATGCCATTCTGTGATTTTATGGCTTTTAGCCATTCTGACTTTGTATTGAGATTTGGCCTTGTGCCTGATATTATTCTGACTTGTTAGGCATTACATTTGCCTGGAGATGCATATGTGACCGATGGTGTGACAGCCCGAGGTACTTAATACCCAGTGCCAGTTTACCCGTTTATCCAGTCCAGTCATCTAGTGTAGGTTACTTGGGCAACCAAATGAATGAAATTGGGCAAAGTAAAAGAAATAAATGAATGGATATACAAATACATGACAAACAAAACATGCACATGCAATACATATTTATTTTCTTGCTATTTCTTTCATTTTATTATTGCACCACTAAGCATTATTGCTTAGCGCGTTGCTTTTGCCACGCGTAGGTTCTGGAGATACAGATCGTGAGCCCAGTAGACCGCAGACTGGGTGAGTCCATCCTGCAATTCTGCACAGTGTCCGTGTCACCTCGTCACCTGCAGTGCATTGGTAGGACACTAGATGTCATTTTGTCATTTTGTAATTAAATTTTTATTTTCTTATATGTATTTGGGATTTATGTAATGTATTTTGAGGTTCATGTAAATAATAAAGATTTATGGTTATGTATGTAAGTAATTTGAGTATTTAATTATTATTTATATATGAGAACCCTGAGAAATGGATGTTTGAGAAATGAAAAGGTTGTTGAGACCTGAAATTGAAAAATTGTTGAGACTCTATTGATGAATTGAAGTTGGAATTGTTTGGAAATTATTTGGAAGTGTTTTTAACAGGTTCCGAAGAACTGTTTTCTCCATTTTTAGCCGGTACTCTGCCGGATTTTCTTTAAAATTTTCGGAACCTCAAATAAATAATATTTTTGATAAATGGCTTAAATAAAGTATGTTTCATAAATTATATTCAAAAGCATGATATAAATTAATTAAGGTATATTAGAGTGTGCCGGTACACCGTGTGGCATTACTTACTCGGGTATACTGTACAGGGTAAGGGGTGTCACATTTAATGGTATCAGAGCACGGTTTAGGCGTTTCTGGGCCTAGATTGAGTCCATACCATGCATTGCATTTGTAAGAGTCGAGGTGACACTAATGCAGATCTGTTTGTCTTTCTTATTTTGAATAGGATATGGACCCTTCATCTCAGAGAGTAGTCGAGGAGAAAGTGGAGAGTCATACTCCACTGCGCGGTGAGACTGGGGTATGAGAGAATGCGCTCATGACTCAAGTAGAGCCTGCTCAGCCTCCACAGGCCATGTTCCAATAAATGGCCGACTTCTTTAGACAAATGGCTGGGGTAATGCCAGCACCACCACCACCACCACCACCAGCTCCACAGCATAAATCACACCTGGAAAGACTAAGAAAGTTTGGGGCAGTGGATTTCTATGGCAAGAGAGAAGATGACTCTGTGGTAGCCGAGAATTGGTTGAATAGAACAGGCAGAGTTCTAAAACAACTCCACTGCACCCCAGAGCAAAATTTAGAGGCTGCCATATCTCTGTTGCAAGATGATGCTTATGAGTGGTGGGACACAGTGTCCAGTGAAGTGCAGCGGAAAGCGTAACTTGGGACTTCTTTCTCTCTGAATTCAAGAAGAAATATGTGGGTACTGTATACCTGGAAGAGAGAAGAAGAGAGTTTATTAACCTGAGGCAGAGACAGTTGTCAGTGGCTGAGTATGAGAAGGAATTTGTAAGATTGAGCCGCTATGGAAGGGAGATAGTCCCTAATGAAGCTGAAAGGTGCAAGAGATTCGAAGAGGGACTAAATGACAACATCAAGATCCAGCTCACCATACAGGAATCACAGAAATTTACCAAGTTAGTGGAAGCTACAATAAAGGTTGAAAAAGTAAGAATCGGTGAGCGGACTGGAAGGGAGAGCGAGAAGAGGGGCCAGGTCGGTCTAGTTCAGCCCTGCATTTGGGAAGAAGTTCAAGGGTCCACACACAGAGTTCAGTCAGCCACAAGGTCGATGTCGGTCTCGGGGCCCAGCCACGATTTACCCCTAGGAGAGGTCGGTCCACACCATCGGTGGCGGCTCTCGAGGATGGGGTTGAGGACCAGCCCTAGCAACTTCGCATGTCCACACTATCAAAAATGGCATAAGGGAGTGTTGGAGAGTGGCGGTGCTGTTTAAGGTGTGGGTCATGAGCATCGATTGAGAACGTCCACGTAGAACCACTATATTTGCTCCAACATAAGCGACAGACACTGCTCTGCACTCTGAGAGGGGTAGGAAATCTGGTAAATCTGAGGCTGTTGGACCATCACAGAGGCCTGCATCTGAGCCAGCAGAGAGGCTAAATAACAGACCACCTGCCAAAGCCTATGCCCTGAGAGCTCAGGAGGAGCAAGATGCCCCGGATGTCATCAGGGGTACGTTCTCCCTCTACACTACACCTGTGCATGCATTGGTGGATCCAGGATCCACTCATTCATACATCTGCATCAACTTACCCGTAGAAAGGGGGATACTAGTAGGGGAGAGTGACCAAGACATTCTGGTCACTAATCCATTGGGCCACAGTGTAGTGGTGAACAAAGTATACAAGGGTTGCCCGTTAAAGATTCAGGGGTATGAATTCTTGGCAGACCTGATTGAGTTGCCCTTCCATGAGTTTGACGTGATTTTAGGAATGGACTGGTTGTCACGTCATCAGGCAATGGTTGATTGCAAATTGAAGAGAATTTCTTTGAAAACTCCTGAGGGTAATGAAATTACAGTAGTGGGGGAAAGGACAGATTTCTTGTCCAATGTCATCTCAGCCTCAGTTGCAAGAAGAATGATGAGAAAAGGCTGTGAAGCCTACCTAGCACATGTGGTGGATACTAGGCAGGCTAAGCCAAACCTGAGTAATATACTCACAGTAAGAGACTTCCCAGAGGTATTTCCTGAAGAGTTGCCTGGTTTGCCACCAGAAAGGGAAGTTGAATTTGCTATTGAGACACTGCTGGGTACAGCACCCATTTCCATTGCTCCTTATAGGATGGCACCTTGAATTGAGGAGTTGAAAACTTCGATTGCAGAGATTCTGGATAAGGGTTCATACGCCTGATGTGTCACCATGGGGAGCTCGGTCTTTGTTTGTGAAAAAGAAGGATGGGACTTTGAGGCTATGCATCGATTCTGTGATTGAATAAAGTGACTGAAGAACAAATATCCGTTGCCTAGAATTGATGATCTGTTTGATCGGTTGAAGGGAAGCGAGTATTTTCTAAGATTGATCTCGAATCGTGGTATCATCGATTGAGGTGAAGGATGCGAGATGTGCCAAAAGGCGCATTCAGGACCCGATATGGGCATTATGAGTTCCTAGTGATGCCCTTTGGCCTAACAAATGCACCAGCAGCATTCATGGACCTTATGAACCGTATCTTCCATCCACATTTAGATCGGTTCGTAGTGGTTTTTATTGATGATATTTTGGTGTATTCCAAGACTAGGGAAGAACATGATGAGCATTTGAGGATTGTTCTGCAAACCCTGAGAGAAAAGAAGCTGTATGCTAAGTTGTCCAACTGTGACTTTTGGTTGGATGAGATTGCATTCCTTGGACACATAGTGTCAGCTGATGGGATTAGGGTGGATCCCAAGAAAATAGAAGCAGTGATGGAATGGAAGCCTCCCAGGAATACAACTGGGGTCAGAAGCTTCTTGGGGCTAGCTGGGTATTACAGGAGATTTGTGAAGGGATTTTCCCTAATAGCTGCTCCAATGACCAAGTTGTTACACAAGAATGTCAGATTTGACTGGAATGACAAGTGTCAAACCAGTTTTGAGAAGTTGAAGGCTATGTTGACAGAGGCACCAGTGTTAACGCAGCCAGTGTCAGGAAAGGACTTTGTGGTCTACAGTGATGCCTCTCATAATGGGTTAGGGTGTGTATTGATGCAAGAGGGGAAGGTGGTTGCCTATGCTTCCAGGCAGTTAAGGCCACATGAACAGAATTACCCTACCCATGATCTAGAGCTTGCAGCAATTATCTTCGCACTGAAGATATGGAGGCATTACTTGTATGGCGAAAAGTGCTACATTTACACAGACCACAAAAGTCTGAAATATTTGCCAACCCAGAAAGAGCTAAACCTTAGACAGAGGCGATGGATTGAGTTCCTGAAGGACTATGATGTGTAATTGACTACCATCCTGGGAAGGCAAATGTAGTTGCTGATGCTTTGAGCAGGAAGTCCATCACAGCTTTGAGATCATTGAATGCCCGTCTATCTTTGATTCGAGATGGAGCTATTTTGGCTGAGTTGCAAGTGAGGCCAAACCTGCTACAACAGATTTTAGATGGGCAAAAGGCAGATGAAAAGTTAATGGCTATTATGAGCAAGATCTCAGAGGGAAAAGCAGCTGACTATGGGGTGAAAGCAGATGGGTGTCTGCACTACAAAGGAAGACTGTGTGTACCAGATAATGGGGAATTGAAAGCCAGTATTCTAAAAGAGGCACATACCAGTGTATATGCTATGCACCCAGGAAGTACAAAGATGTATCATGATCTGAAGTTTGATATTGGTGGCACAGTATGAAGAAAGACATAGCTGACTATGTGACTAAATGCTTGACATGTCAGCAAGTCAAGGCAGAACATTAAGTTCCATTGGGTTTGCTACAGCCTATACGCATACCTGAATGGAAATGGGATCGAGTCACCATGGATTTTGTAAGTGGGCTACCTCTCACCCAGAAGAAACATGATGTAGCATGGGTGATAGTTGATAGATTGACAAAGTCAGCACACTTTCTGCCAGTTAGGACTGACTACTCACTGGAGAAGTTAGCAGAATTGTATATCAGTGAGATAGTTAGACTGCATGGAATTCCACTTTCCATCATATCTGATCGAGACCCAAGGTTTACATCGAGATTTTGGAAAAAGTTGCATGAATCCTTGGGTACACAACTCCACTTCAGCACAGCTTTCCATCCTCAGACGGATGGGCAATCAGAAAGAGTAATCCAGGTAAACAATTGAAACCAATGAAATTGATACAAATATTGAATTGAAATGATAACAATAACATGAAATATATGTCAGGTCCTTGAGGATATGCTGAGGAGTTGTGTCATTGAGTTTGAGGGAAGTTGGGATAGATACCTCCCACTGGCAGAATTTGCATACAACAATAGCTACCAAGCTAGCATCCAAATGGCCCCGTATGAAGCACTGTATGGGAGAAAATGTAGAACTCCAGTGTGCTGGACTGAATTGGGCGAAGACAAACTGGTAGGGCCAGACCTGGTGAAACAGACTGAGGAGAAAGTGAAACTAATCAAAGCCAACTTGAAGGTTGCCTCGGACAGACAGAAATCTTATGCCGACCTGAAGAGAAAAGAAATAGAATATGTGGTTGGCGACAAAGTGTTCCTCAAGGTGTCACCATGGAAGAAAGTATTGAGGTTTGGAAGAAAAGGTAAGTTGAGCCCTAGGTTCATTGGCCCATATGAAGTCATTGAATGTGTGGGTCCAGTGGCCTATAGGCTAGCTTTACCACCAGAGCTGGACAAGATCCACAATGTGTTCCACGTGTCCATGCTCAGAAGATACCGCTCAGACACTTCACATGTCATCTCCAGAGAAGAAATTGAAATACAGCCGGATTTGACATATGAAGAAGAACCTCTACAGATCCTGGCTCGGGAAGTAAAAGAATTGAGAAACAAGCAGATTCCATTGGTGAAAGTGCTTTGGAGGCACCACAACACCGAGGAGGCAACTTGGGAAAGTGAAGAAACGATGAGGCAACAGTTCCCTCAACTGTTTGCATCAGGTAAATTTCGAGGATGAAATTTAAATTAGAGGGGAAGAGTTGTAACACCTGCCCGGTAGCAATTCCGTACATTCTACTGTTTCGGAGACCAGTGTCGGTCCGGAAAGCTAGAATGTCTGGAAAAATATTTAAACTTAAGTGAGGGACCATAATCAATTCAAATATTAATAAGAAAAATTTAATAAAAATTTTAGAAATAAAATACAACCAAATTAAGCAGTAGGTGCCCTAGCGAGGGTAACGAGGAGGAAGTTGCGGTTCTGCATAGCGAGGAGCCCTAGACAGGGAAAAATTATAAAATAATTTTTGGGACTCCAGAGAAGGGTTATTGAGGTTCCCATGGCATTAGAATGCCAAGAAAATATCTAGAAAAATTTTTCAATCGGTACAGACAATTTTGACCCGTTAAGCCAAACGGAGGGCATTTTGGTCATTTCGCCTTCAGAGGTGATTTTTGGCCGACTTGTCCAGTTGAGTAAATAATTAATATGACATAAAATATAAATAAACATTACTAAAAATGAAATTGGAAATGAGTAGTGGAGAAAAGAAAAGAAAAATGAGAATAAATGTCAATTTTGACATCATATTATGTCATCTAAGAGTTTCCCACCAATCACATTTAACCAACCATTTACTTAACTAATAAAAGAGATAAATATGACCAACAAATTAAAGAAAACACAGCAGCCATCTTCACCTTCCCAACCAGCCGAAATTAAGCCATGCCCAAAACCTCCATTGATTTGCAACAAAAGCTCCATTTCCCTCTTGTTTACACTACAAAACCCTAACCTCTCCTCATTAAAATTTTACCTCACACCTTAAACAAGCTTTTGGCAGCCAAGAAGAGGAAAGAAAGTGAAGTTTAGAGTTGGGAAAAATTTTAGAAATAAAATACAACCAAATTAAACGAGCCGGTGCCCTAGCGAGGGGTAACCAGAGGGAAGTTGCGGTTCTTGCAACGAGGAGCCCTAGACCCGGGGGAAAAATTATAAAATAATTTTTGGGACTCCAGAGAAGGGTTATTGAGGTTCCCATGGCATTAGAATGCTAAGAAAATATCTAGAAAAACTTTTCAATCGGTACAGACAATTTTGACCCGTTAAGCCAAACGGAGGGCATTTTGGTCATTTCGCCTTCAGAGGTGATTTTTGGCCGACTTGTCCAGTTGAGTAAATAATTAATATGACATAAAATATGAATAAACATTACTAAAAATGAAATTGGAAATGAGTAGTGGAGAAAAGAAAAGAAAAATGAGAATAAATGTCAATTTTGACATCATATGATGTCATCTAAGAGTTTCCCACCAATCACATTTAACCAACCATTTACTTAACTAATAAAAGAGATAAATATGACCAAAAAATTAAAGAAAACACAGCAGCCATCTTCACCTTCCCAACCAGCCGAAATTAAGCCATGCCCAAAACCTCCATTGATTTGCAACAAAAGCTCCATTTCCCTCTTGTTTACACTACAAAACCCTAACCTCTCTTCATTAAAATTTTACCCCACACCTTAAACAAGCTTTTGGCAGCCAAGAAGAGGAAAGAAAGTGAAGTTTAGAGTTGGGAAAAATCTGCCCTATTCAAGGTTAGTGCACTATATACCTAAAACTCTTTAATTTCATAAATAGGAACTTGAATTTAGTAAGAAAATGTAATTTAAATGAACAAAACTCATGTGTATGTGTACATGAATTTCGGCTGCCCTATTGAAGGAATAGGAATGAGTGTTTTTGATGAGCTTGGAGTGAACTAGAAACCATGTTTGAAGTTTATAAACATAAGAATAGTGAATTAGTAGCTAACTAAGGTAAATTGTATAAATCATGACTTTGAACTAGGGTTTTGGGAGTAAAATGTGAACTTGGTTTATGCAATTGTTAAAGAATATTTTAATGGTCAATTAGTGACCATTTGAGGAGATTTGACCATAATATGGACTGAAAAATAGCATGGTAAAGTGAATGACTATGCAGCCTAGGGACAGCAGCAATGGACTGAAATTTCAGTCCAATTACACAGCCATAACTTTGGCTGTGTTAGTCCAATTGGTGTTTGGCAAATTGGACATGAAACTAGGCTTATAATGGCACATTTTTTCTGAAGAAACCATGCCCAAAAGACCAAAGCAAGAGGACCAAAAGTTGGCCCCAATCCGGATACCCTGTAACTGATTCTGCAGAATGACCAAATGAATAGTAACTGTTCATTTGGCCATAACTCACTGTAGATTTGGTCAATTGACCTGAAATTTTTACAGCAACAAGTTAAGACATAGAAAAACAACTTTCATGAAGGAAGCTACCCCAAATTATGGCCAGAACCCATTCAACCAAGTGATTCTAGTCACTGTTCATGTTACTGTAGATATGGTCAATTCTGCAGATTGGCAATCCGGCCAGCTGTGGTTTTTGGACCATATCTAGAGCTACAAAACTCCAAATGGAGTGATTCAAAAAAAGAAATTCAACTAGACAAAATAAGGAACAACTTTCATGTTTTCTATTTCTTCAAATTCCCACTGCAACAGGGCCCAATGGAACAGTAAATTTGGGTCACAAACACTGAAATTTCTGCCCTCTTAGATTTAAGTTGAGAAATGGAAATGGAGACCAATCTCAACAAGTTTTAAAAGCAAAATGTGGTATGTTGGGAGTGCCAAAGTCAATGTACATATTTTCTATCCAAAAGTCAACATTTTTGTTGACCAATGAGGTGAATAGTAACACCAAAACTTGAATTTCACAAAGTGAAGAATTTAAAAGTTTCAAATGCCCTAGTATACCTAACAAGATTGGTTTGGATAGTTTGGCATGCCAATAGGGTTCAGTTAGCAGTACTGCATATGGCAATATGCCATTCTGTGATTTTATGGCTTTTAGCCATTCTGACTTTGTATTGAGATTTGGCCTTGTGCCTGATATTATTTACAGCTTGTTAGCTGTTCTGTTGCACACCGGGAGATGCATATGTGACCGATGGTGTGATGGCCCGAGGTACTTAATACCCAGTGCCAGTTTACTCGTTTATCCAATCCAGTCATCTAGTGTAGGTTACTTGGGCAACCAAATGAATGAAATTGGGCAAAGTAAAAGAAATAAATGAATGGATATACAAATACATGACAAACAAAACATGCACATGCAATACATATTTATTTTCTTGCTATTTCTTTCATTTTATTATTGCACCACTAAGCATTATTGCTTAGTGCATTGCTTTTGCCACGCGTAGGTTCTGGAGATACAGATCGTGAGCCCAGTAGACCACAGACTGGGTGAGTCCATCCTGTAATTCTGCACAGTGTCCGTGTCACCTCGTCACCTGCAGTGCATTGGTAGGACACTAGATGTCATTTTGTCATTTTGTAATTAAATTTTTATTTTCTCATATGTATTTGGGATATATGTAATGTATTTTGAGGTTCATGTAAATAATAAAAATTTATGGTTATGTATGGAAGTAATTTGAGTATTTAATTGTTGTTTATATATGAGAACCCTGAGAAATGGATGTTTGAGAAATGAAAAGGTTGTTGAGACCTGAAATTGAAAAATTGTTGAGACTCTATTGATGAATTGAAGTTGGAATTGTTTGGAAATTATTTGGAAGTGTTTTTAACAGGTTCCGAAGAACTGTTTTCTCCATTTTTAGCCGGTACTCTGCCGGATTTTCTTTAAAATTTTCGAAACCTCAAATAAATAATATTTTTGATAAATGGCTTAAATAAAGTATGTTTCATAAATTATATTCAAAAGCATGATATAAATTAATTAAGGTATATTAGAGTGTGCCGGTACACCGTGTGGCATTACTTACTCGGGTATACTATACACGGGTAAGGGGTGTCACAGGTTAATTTTGAAATCCCCGTAACTGCCATTACTTCAAGTGAATCTGAGGAAGATCTTACAGAAGAAAGCAATGAAAAGCATGAACCCTCCCTAGTGCCTTGCGGAGACAAAACACGCACCATAAACTTAGGCACTGAAGAAGTAAAAAGGGAACTTAAGGTAGTGGAAAGTGAAGAATTGGGAGATATGATCAGTTTGCTTAGAGAATTCCTGGACGTGTTTTCCTGGAGCTATGATGATATGGTTGGTTTGGACCCCCAGATAGTGACGCATAAAATTCCCCTAATTCCAGGAACGATCCCGGTCAAGCAGAAACTAAGAAGAATGAATCCTGACACACTACTCAAAGTTAGGGATGAGGTCAAGAAACAGTATGACGCTGGGTTCCTGAAAGTAGTCAAATATCCCCAATGGATAGCTAACGTTGTCCCGGTAATGAAGAAGGACGGGAGAGTTAGGGTGTGCGTCGATTACAGGGATCTTAATAAAGCAAGCTTGAAAGACGATTTCCCTCTCCCTCACATTGATGTGTTAGTTGACAATGCTGCGGGATTGGGTAGGTGTTCGTGCATTGATGGGGCATTAGGGTACAATCAGATCCCAATGGACGAGGAAGACAAGGAGAAAATCGCTTTCATCACTCAATGGGGGGTATTTTGCTATCAGGTCATGCCTTTCGGATTAAAGAATGCTGGTGCCACTTACCAATGCTCTATGGTCACATTATTCCACGATATGATGCATAAAGAGGTGGAAGTGTATGTGGATGATATGATCATCAAGTCCAGGGGAGAAGAGAGCCACGTACAGGTGATGAGAAGGGTATTCGAAAGGCTCAAGAAATACCAGCTGAAACTGAACCCTGCCAAATGCATATTCGGAGCTAGATCTGGAAAATTGTTGGGATTCATAGTAAGCGAAAGGGGAATAGAAGTTGATCCAGACCAAGTACGAGCTATTCAAGAAATGCCGTCCCCAAAAATAGAAAGGGAGGTGTGCAGTTTTCTGGGAAAGTTAAACTACATTTCGAGATTTATTGCTAATCTCACTGCCAAGGCCGAGCCTATTTTCAGACTACTCCGGAAGAACAATTCCACCCAATGGGATTCAGTTTGCCAAGAGGCTTTTGAGAAAATCAAGCAGTACTTGTCCAACCCACCAGTATTAGTTCCTCCGATCGCGGGAAGGCCTCTGATTCTGTATATGACAGTCCAACAAAGCTCAATGGGATGTGTTTTGGGGCAACATGATGATACTGGCCGAAAGGAGAGAGCCATTTATTACCTGAGCAAGAAATTCAACGAATGTGAGTCAAGGTACTCTTTCTTAGAGAAAACTTGCTGCGCGTTAGCCTGGACAGCAAATCGCCTCAAACACTACATGTTGAATCATAAGACATGGCTCATCTCCAGGATGGATCCTATCAAGTACGTATTCGAAAGCCCATTTGTGCCAGGAAGGATAGCCAAGTGGCAGGTTATACTCTCCCAATATGACATAGTCTATATGACCCGGAAAGCGGTGAAAGGTAGCGTGATCGCTGACCTCCTAGCAGAAAATCCTATCCAGGACTATGAAGCTCTGGATTTTGAGTTCCCTGATGAGCACATTAATGAAGTAAACTGCGAAGAAGAGGGTCCAGCCGATGTATGGGAAATGTATTTCGACGGAGCTGTCAATTTGTCCGGTAATGGAATTGGAGCTGTATTGATATCCCCGGATGGAAAACACTTTCCGATAGCTGTCAAGTTGAGATTTGACTGCACCAACAACGTCGCGGAATACGAAGCTTGTGTGATGGGTCTACAGGTTGCTATCGAAATGAAAATCAGGAAGTTGGAGGTATATGGAGACTCAGCCCTGATTATTTATCAAGTCAAGGAAAATGGCAAACTACGGATCCGAAGCTGATCCCTTATCAGAAGTACTTACTGGAGCTGATTAAGAAATTCGAAGAAATCTCTTTCACTCACCTTAGTAGAGATAAGAATCAATTTGCTGATGCCTTAGCTACTCTAGCTGTTATGGCTCAAATCGAAGAAGGCCAGATGACTCAGATATTGAAGATTAAGGCAAGGAATGAGCCAGCTTATTGCTTCATGATTGAAAAAGAGCCCGATGGTAAGCCTTGGTATCATGACATCCTGGTCTACTGCAGAACCAGAGAATTCCCTTCGGGGGCAAGCAAAAACGAAAAGAGGATGATTCGGAGATTAGCATTGGGATACTTCCCCAGTGGAGAAACCCTATACAGGAGGAGCTCCAACGGCGAAGTGTTGAGATGTGTGGATGCAAAAGAGGCAGAGAGAATCCTTTTTGAGACTCATGAAGGAAATTGTGCAACACATGCCAATGGGCACATGATGGCTAAGCAAATCATGCGACGTGGGTATTTTTGGACTACCATGGAAAAGGATTGCATCGAGTATTTCCGAAAGTGCCATAAGTGTCAGATTTATGCGGATCCGATAAATGTGCCACCTCACAAGTTGTTCAACCTTGTCTCACTGTGGCCTTTCGCAATGTGGGGCATCGATGTGATTGGTCCCATCAACCCTAAGGCATCCAATGGGCACAGGTTTATCCTGGTAGCAATCGACTATTTTTCTAAATGGGTCGAAGCCACATCATACACCCATATTACACAGAACACGTTTCTCAAATTCCTCAGAAACAATATCATCTGCCGGCATGGTCTCCCCAATGAAATCGTCACTGACAATGCCAAGAATCTCAATGGTCCAAAGAATCAAAAATTGTGTGATCAATACAAAATTCGACATCTCAATTCCTCCCCATACCGTCCCCAGATGAATGGAGCGGTGGAAGCAGCAAACAAAAACCTAAAGAGGATAATCCGGAAAATGACGGTCACATATAGGGATTGGCATGATATGCTTCCCTACGCTCTGCACGCATACCGGACTTCCATAAGAACCTCAACCGGGGCAACTCCATACTCACTGGTTTACGGGATGGAAGCAGTATTACCTATTGAAGTTGAAATTCCTTCTCTAAGGATTCTGAAGGAATCAGGGATTGATGAGTCAGAATGGATCCAGTCAAGGTTGGATCAGTTAAACTTGCTGGATGAGAAAAGGTTAACAGCAGCATGTCATGGGCAATTATACCAGTGGAGGATGGCTAGGGCATTTGACAAAAGCGTACGCCCACGCGAATTCTAACCCGGGGACTTAGTTCTGAAGAAAGTGCTGCCAAATCAAAACGATCCCCGGGGCAAATGGTCACCAACCTATGAGGGACCCTATGTGGTTAAAAAGGCATTTTCTGGAGGAGCCTTAATCTTGACCCACATGGACGGGGAAGAATTCCCAAGACCTGTGAATGCTGACACCGTCAAGAGATACTATGCCTAAAAAAGGGGTAGGAGTGAAAACCCAGAAGGGTGCTCCTAGCAAAATGTGTGAAAGAAGGCGAAAACCCCGAAGGAGCGCTTTCTGTAAAATGAGTGAAGGATGAAAACCCGAAAGGGCGTCCTGAAAGAGTGAGCCTAAAAAAAAAAAAAAAAGGGGCTAGGGGTGAAAACCCGAAAGGGCATCCTAAAAACAAAAAGGGAGAAATAAGGAATGGGGCATGGAACCGGGATGAAGAGGAAAATGTCACGGCATGAGGCTTCAGAAAATTTGAAGTAATGGCAGTTAAAAGACTTCAAAACCGACCATAAGGAATATGTGAGATCTATCCTTGTACCCTTTTTCTTTGAAAGTCTATCCTTGTTTTTCCTAAAACCGTAATAAAGTTATATTTTATTCCCTCAGCTTTTATTTTTCCTGTTTACTCACTCGTTAATACTATCCTTTCTCTTTATTTAAATGCGCTATTAATCAGTTAAAATTTTGCCATAAGATTAGGATTTGAAAATTGATAACCTCACGTACTTTACTATGAGATTTGCAGGGAATGGCTAGGAAAAGGGTACACAAAAGAAAAGAAAGTAAGGGTGAAAACCCGAAAGGGCATCAAAAAAAAAAAAAAAAAGAAAAAAAACTAGAGGTGAAAACCCGGAAGGGCGCTTCTAGTCATATAGACGAAGGGGAAGTGAAAACCCGCAAGGGCGCTTTCGAGAGAAGTTAAAAAGGGGGCATTTGAAGAAATGGGGTCATAGGTCAAGTCTTGCAACTCGCCCTCCATTCATCATTGACCTTCGAGATTCTGTTAAGTACACTTCATTGGGGGAAGAACTTCCTGTGTCCGGATTAGGCTTGCTTTGTAAGTACAATTTACATTTCCTGTTATCAACCTCTGGTTCCTTGATCTAAGTTGATTTTAATTTCATGCAATTTACATTTCCTGTTATCAACCTCTGGTTCCTTGATCTAAGTTGATTTTAATTTCCTGCAATTTAATTTTCCTGTTATCAACCTCTGGTTCCTTGATCTAAGTTGATTTTAATTTCCAGCAATTTACATTTCCTGTTATCAACCTCTGGTTCCTTGATCTAAGTTGATTTTAATTTCCTGCAATTTAATTTTCCTGTTATCAACCTCTGGTTCCTTGATCTAAGTTGATTTTAATTTCATGCAATTTACATTTCCTGTTATCAACCTCTGGTTCCTTGATCTAAGTTGATTTTAATTACCTGCAATTTACATTTCCTGTTATCAACCTCTGGTTCCTTGATCTAAGTTGATTTTAATTTCATGCAATTTACATTTCCTGTTATCAACCTCTGGTTCCTTGATCTAAGTTGATTTTAATTTCCTGCAATTTAATTTTCCTGTTATCAACCTCTGGTTCCTTGATCTAAGTTGATCTTAATTTCCTGCAATTTACATTTCCTGTTATCAACCTCTGGTTTCTTAATCTAAGTTGATTTTAATTTCCTGCAATTTAATTTTCCTGTTATCAACCTCTGGTTCCTTGATCTAAGTTGATTTTAATTCCAGCAATTTACATTTCCTGTTATCAACCTCTGGTTCCTTGATCTAAGTTGATTTTAATTTCCAGCAATTTACATTTCCTGTTATCAACCTCTGGTTCCTTGATCTAAGTTGATTTTAATTTCCTGCAATTTAATTTTCCTGTCATCAACCTCTGGTTTCTTGATCTAAGTTGATTTTAATTTCCAGCAATTTACATTTCCTGTTATCAACCTCTGGTTCCTTGATCTAAGTTGATTTTAATTTCCTGCAATTTAATTTTCCTGTTATCAACCTCTGGTTTCTTGATCTAAGTTGATTTTAATTCCAGCAATTTACATTTCCTGTTATCAACCTCTGGTTCCTTGATCTAAGTTGATTTTAATTTCCTGCAATTTAATTTTCCTGTTATCAACCTCTGTTTCCTTGATCTAAGTTGATTTTAATTCCAGCAATTTACATTTCCTATTATCAACCTCTGGTTCCTTGATCTAAGTTGATCTTAATTTCCTGCAATTTACATTTCCTGTTATCAACCTCTGGTTCCTTGATCCAAGTTGATTTTAATTTAACTTGTGTTGCCAATTTCTAGGTCACTAACTTGGGTGTGCTTTAGTTCCATAACTTTGAACACCTAATCATCCAAAATATGAGTCTGAATCTTTACATAATTCCTACACGGGAAAATTCTTCCCTTTGATAGAAATTATGTAAAGAGGGGCAGCTGTCGACACCATATTTTGGCCGATCCCCAGAATCAATAAACTTCGAAACTGATCCCCAGCACTAAATCTCTCCTTGCCATTTAACCACATTTCCGATCTCTCTTCACAGAGAATTGAATCAATGCTAAGCCCTCGTATCAGTTAAAGCCTTACCGGTCTATTAAGTCACTTACCGATCTCTCAAAACCCTTGATCCAATGCAAAAGGGTTCGTTCACGATGTAGTTACCGGTTTTATTACCGATCTCCCTTTCAAAGTTTAAGAATAATCAAAGGTTCCGTTCCGGCTTAATGATGATTCCGATCTTAAATGTTCAAGCCAAATTTCGAATTTTAATCAAGTCCCATTTAGCGTTGGTTCTCTACCGATCTCATGCTCATTATGTTTTCCGATCTCTCAGACTTGGGTTAATAATCACCTTCAGTTATTTCAACATACTCAGACAATCAAGTGTTCCGATCACAACCATTCATCGAACAAAAGAGGCATTCCATTTCATTTCATTTCAAAAATTTGTACAAGTTATTCAGCTGGAGGATCACCCCCAGCCTGATCTACATTTTGTCCGTCTCCCCTCTCACCCTCAGCCTCCTCCTCACTCTCCTCATCTTCATCCTCGGGAGCCAGGTTGGCCATCCAGGAGAAGTCTTCCTCAGGGTAACGCTTCTTAAGCTCCGCCAGGAGATCTCTGTGGGCATTCACATAAGCGCCGGCCACTCCAGTCACCATCTCTTCCTCTTTCGCTTTGAGCTCCTCAGCAAGGTGAGCGAGTTGAGCAGCTTCATCAGCCCGAAGCGCCTGAACTTCTTCCAGAATACGAGTTCGCTCAGCCAGAACATGAGTCTGCTCGGCTAGCATATCCTCACAAAGTTTCATCTGCCCCTCGATATCGGATATATAGTTTTGAGCGGATAAGAGTTTGGATCGAAGGGAAGCCACTTCCTGATTCTTCTTCTCGACCTCCTTGCCCAGGAGGTGAGCCTTTTCCCGAACTATGTGCTGATTCACCAAGCACTCCACGTTCAGGCTCATGGACCTGGTCAAGATGTTATCAAGAGTATCCGGAGACAGCCTATCCCGGTCTTCTCGAAGACAGATGGATGACCCCAGGACCTTAGCGAAGTCTAGATTTTCTCGAACCGTCCGGTTCTTCTTCAGTTAAGTGACCAACACTTGAGCGCCACGAGAAAGGGGCCTCACAGAAGGTTGAGAAGGACCCCCTTCTGTGCTTGGAGCAACTGGAGGTGGTGGAGGCGGTTCTTCTCGGCGAGGAGAAGATAGGACAGCTTCTACGATCGGCGGTCCCGAAGGTTGAGGCGGGCCTTTTTGTATTTCCCCAGGCTCATGCCTGGGTGTCGGCATTTCCTCGGCTTGCTTCATCTCTCGTACTTTCCGGGAGATCTCCCTCTTTCGCTTCCGTTTCTCCTTGGAGGCTTCGTCTCTTGTCATACCTGCACAAAAGAGAGGTCAGTGAGATCGCTAAGGCCTAAGATCAGAGATTACAGAAAATACCCAGGCCGAGGTCAGAGAGTTAGAGCCCGCGATCTTCGCCGGTGATCAGCTGCATTGTCCAATGATGCAGTTCGACTGTCACTGCATCCAAATAAGAAAACTTCTCCCTAGCTGCTTGATCTTTCAATTCCATCACCACGGCTCCCTCTTCCCTATTCAGGGCGAGATGCTTCGGACGCGAAGGGCCCAGATGTAGCCAGCTTCGAGGGAAGCCCTCGAAGCCGTTCGGAATTTTGCTCCTCAGAATAAAGAAGCGGTTCTTCCAATTCTTCAGGGAGGAGGGCAGATCGGTGAAGAGCCCACAATGTGGCTTCGCCTGAAAGAACCAGTACTCGTCATCCTTTTGGCGGGTCAGTCTATGTAGTTCGGCAAAAACTTTGGCTGTAGGATAGAGTCCCTTGGCACCGCAGAGCCCCCTGAAAGCCACCAGGATCCGCCACGAGTTCGGGTGAACTTAGGCGATGCACACTTGGTGAAATTTTAAGACCTCCTTGAAGAAATCGTCTAGAGGGAACTGCAGACCAACTTTTAATTGTTCTTCGTAGACCATGATCATATCATTCTCTTCGAAAAAGTGATCGGCACGAAGATCGTCGTGGCACTTAATTAGCTCGTACGAATCAGGCCGAATGTTGTATTCTTGGCTAAACGATTGTAGGTTGGTTTCTTGAAGGATCGACAGTAGCTCGTCTATAGGAAGACTTTCCCTCCCTGAAGAATGTACATGCCTTGAAGGTTCTGCTCGCCCCTGAACTGGAATAGAGGCCCTAGGAGGTTCAGGTTGCGCGCTTGGTCCGACCACCTCCGCTTCGTCAGACGACCATGAAACATGGACGGAAAGTGGGCTTGCCGCTCTCTGACCTTCGGCGCCACTCATTTTCAAAAGAAATAAAGAACTTAAAGTAAAAGAAGGATCAAAACCCTTACCGGAGCTTGATCGGTGTCGGAAGAGCTTGAAGAATCGAGAGAATTTTGGAATTGTTGGCGAGAGACTGAAAATGGCGTAAGAGAGCAACTGGCTAACCCCCACCCCTATTTATACTCGTCCGAGCATTTAATGCTCACGATGTTCCAGGCAATGCATCGGTAAGCGGGATTCGCCAGCTGTTCTGACACGTCTCTCGAATATTCCCAAAATTACATAAAGAGATCGGCTAACTAGAGATCAGCATATTAATATTTTGAATAAAGGATCAGTTAAGGGTTGTTTAGTTAGGAACCAGATCGGACAAATACATCAGAGATCGGAAAATAAATAATAAGATGATAATCGACAAAATAAAATTTTTATTTCCAAAAAGTCAGATTACATCATTTGGGCGATCTCAAGATCGGATTACATAAAAAATCTGATTATATCAAAAGGCCGATCTCTAAAGATCAACAGAACATCCTATCTAAAGAGGGTCTATGTCAAAGTCAACATTGTGACTGATCCAAAGGGTGTCACCGACCCGAACCGAGCCGCTGTCGGAACACCCAATATGGTGAGAAGCCGAATAAACTTGGAAGAGCAACCGCCAAGGGTCGGCGAAACTTTAGCAATTTTCTCGGCCGAAATCGGTTCGCCGATTATACCGGTCGAACGACTCGAGATCGGCACGATCGAGGTCCATGATCCAGATCGGCTAATTGGTCCAGTTCTCTCACCATCATCAGATAAGGTTATCACGATCATTCGATCACCGGGATCGTAAATTTTCAGTCGGGGAATAAAGAAGTCCATCGGAAAGGGATCAAAAGCCATAGTCGTAGCCGGAACTATCGCCGGAGCAGCTAGAACAGGAAAGTAAGAAGGAAGAGAGGAAAATCGAATGAGGAAAGTTTCTTCTGTCAGGGGTATATATAGGGGAAAATCGGGCATTTATTGCTAAGCAGAAAACGAAGTGGGCGCTTTGAGAATCGAGGGGAAAAAGCTTTGAGAATCGAGGGGAAATTAATGCTTTGACCGGACCGGGCCTGACTAAGGAAAGGATCAGAATGATAGAGATCGGAAGAGGGGGAGACCGGTATGAAAGATCGAAAGGGGCACGTGTTAAGAAGATCAGAAAGAGGGGAGATCGGAAGGCAAAGAGAATAAGACAAATCCCAATAACTGTCGCCAGAATCAGAGCCGAGGTAATTAAAGCGTTATAGACGAGATCCCCACCGCACGCCTGAGAATCGCCCGCAATGCTGACAGGTGCCAGAGTATGTAATGACAGTCCTGTACGTCTCAATCGCCACCGTTGATCCCACTTGTAAGGATGAGCCAGGAGCCCTTGGATCAAAGAGGAAGACGACAAGGCCAGCGCCTTTCATTCCCAGTCCTTGGATCGCCCAGGTCAGCAAAGTTTGGAACCGTCAGATGAGACGAGGAAAAGGACAAATATTCTGGAGAGGATCTCAGCCGTTCATTTAATTCTCTTTAATTCTCAAGCATCCGATCATGTCCTTTGAAATCTTGACCCTCCATCTCCCTCAAGATAGATCCTGACCCTTCGCGGGAAGCACCCAGTCCCTATAAATACCTGCATAAAAAATTGTTCAGGAGGGGGGACAAAAAAAAGAAAGAAGGTTGTTACTATAGTTGAAGAACTCTGAAATTTAATTCAGATCGTTACTCTGCTTTCATAAGAAGAGCTTTTGGAACCAGTTTCCTGAAGTGTTTTCTTAAAAGATTTTGAACACTGAAACTCTTCATTTTCAGCTCGTTCATTATCCCGTAGCGTTCACATTTTTCAGTTCCTGGTTATCTGTATTTTCATTTCCGTCGTCCATGCTGAATCTCATTTAAACTCGGGTATAGTTCTGACTCGATCGCATTTAGTGAAGTACTCTTTGTTCCAAGGCGAACCTTAGTCTCCTGGCTATCAACTTGTGATTGTATTACGTTCTGTGATTCTGTAGTTAGCTCACTAGATTCGACTCCTTACAGGTCAGTGTTCATATCGTCATTTTATTAAGTTTAGTTCTTGTTTTACGTATTTCCTTTCCTCTTTTTATGCATGTTATTTTCTCTAGGATCATATCATGCTTGAAAAATGCAAAGATAGGTTGTGCTCTAGTTTGCTTCCGCGTCGGCTAATCCATGTTTTTGTTGATCTTTATTATTATTTTTTTTTTTGAACGCAAGTCATCTAGTCCCGAGTAATGTATAAGTGGTTGGATAAAATATAGGTAACGGTATTTTAAGAGTCTCTTTGAAAAAAGGGTCTAAATAACACGTCAGGGAAATAGCCAAATTGAATCATTAGGCTGACGTAGAAGGCGATCCGGCATAATGCCATAAGACGGAATAAAAATCAAATCTCAAATAAGTAGAATGGAACAGATAGGATACTGGTAAGGCGACCATATGGGAGGTCAGTAAAATTCAGTCCGGCATCCCTTATTTAGTCACAAAGCATTAATGAGTTAAAAGAAGTCTTATTATGACCCTTGGCATCTTTGAATACTAGAACTCTTAAACTTAGACTCTTATGATATGTAGCTGTGATCAAATTTAAAAGAAATCGGAAGAGAGTTCTTATCCGGTTCTCAAACAAAAATTTTAATAAATACTTAAAAGGAGATCGGAGGAAAGTTCTTATCCGGATCTCAAACAAAAATTTTAATAAACATTTAAAAGGAGATCGGAGGAGAGTTCTTATCGGGATCTCAAACAAAAATTTTAATAAATATTTAAAAGGAGATCGGAGGAGAGTTCTTATCCGGATCTCAAACTAAGAATTTTAGTAAATACTTAAAAGGAGATCGGAGGAGAGTTCTTATCCGGATCTCAAACTAAAAATTTTAATAAATATTTAAAAGGTGATCGGAGGAGAGTTCTTATCCGATTCTCAACCCAAAATTTTAACTAAAAGAGATCGGAAGAGAGTTCTTATCCGATTCTCAAATTGAATACCCCTTTCAAACAAAATTAACATACAACAGTAATTCACTAAAGTTGTCTCATTTACTTATGTATCTGGGTAATCCAAATTTAGTGAAAAATCAAATTTTCCTTTTTGTTAAGAGGATTAACATTTCCTTTCAAGCCCTCCTAACTAATTTATAAAGAACACAAGGTTAAATCTACTTATTCTTATTAAGGGACGAGGTGGGGTGCCTAACACCTTCCCCACCCGTTTACGGACCCCGAACCTAGAATCTCTGACTTGAAGTGGTTTCATTTCAATTTATCTTCACAAATGGTTTTCTTTAGTTTCCCTCAAAACTAAAGTGGCGACTCCTCACTCTTTCCCACTTCGGTGAGGGTTCGTTCAGGCGACCGCAAAACCCCTTGCGACAATGAGCCTAGTAAGTCACACACATACACAAGTTATCACCTAATTAAATATAATTTAATTAATTAATTAAATAGTTTAATTGATTAATTAAATAGGTTTGGTTTGCAATTAGATTGCAAAGTCGCTAGCATGACTTGAAATCAAATCTAGATTATTAGATGTACATTATAAGTTAAATTTATATTTAAAGTGTTTAAATATGAATTTAATTAATGAGAAATTAATTAATAAAGATTAATTAAATAATTTATATTTGATATAAATTGATTAGAAGAAGAGAAATAATTATTTTGGGTTGAGAACTTAAAATTAAGACACAGGGGCATTTTGGTCATTTCACAGGATAACATGTGGCACCATGAGATGGTGACACATGGCATTACACATAAGCTTGCCAAATGTCTTTTAATTATGTAAGATGATTAAAATCAAGATTAAATATAGGTTTGACACTTGGCATAATGTGATTGGGTCAATTAAACCTAGAACCAATCAACGGGTGACATGTGGCAAGGGTTTAATGTGTTGACCTAGCTATATAAGTGTTGTTATGAAAAGAAAAATAACACAAGCAGCAGCCACTCCCTTGGTGCCGCCACTTAGAAGCTCTCATTCTTCTCTTCTTCTTCTTCTCTAATCAATCCAAGAGATTAGCAAACAATCTCTTGAATTAAGAACACCAAAAATTGTTTCTAGTGTCCTGTTTACATCTTTAATATCTTAAAAGGCAGAACTTGATTTTCTAAATAATTGAAAAAGCTTTAGAAGCTGTTCAAGGGCTGCCATAGGTGTTCTTGGTGTGGACAAGCTAGAGGGACAACATCTGGTATCCTGAAGACGCATCTCAAAGGCGCAAATACACTGCAGTGCATCAACAGGTTAGTGTGTTTGTTCTTGATTTAATCTAGGGTTCTAAAATTAATCTGATTAATTTTAAAATCTGAAATGGTAAATACAGATCAAAAAACATATTAAAAGAGTTTTAATATGTTGTTTATCATTGAAATCAAATAGATAAAAATAAATCTTGCATGATGCATGTGACCCTAGGTGAAAATTTTTGAATTCAATGGTATAAACTTGTGTTTTTCACGCTTCCGTTCCTTCACCCTATGTGATACATTCAAGATGAATGAAGTTTCTGATTGAGCTATAAGACTCATAGCATTCCCATTCTCCATTCGAGATAAAGCAAGGAAGTGGCTACTCTCTCAACCAGCTGGAACATTCACCACTTGGGAAGATCTCTCGCAAGCTTTTCTAGCAAGATATTTCCCACCTGCGAAGACTGCAAAATTGAGGGTTGAACTCAATACCTTTAGGCAAAAGGAAGGTGAGTCACTTTATGACTCATGGGAGAGATATAAAGACTTAAAGAGGGAATGCCTACACCATGGCATAGAAGATTGGCTCCTAGTTCAGAATTTCTATAATGGGTTATTGCCCTCTACAAGGAGCACAGTAGATTCAGCTGTGGAAGGAGACCTGATGGAGACAACTGTAGGAGAAGCCCTTGAACTTCTAGAGAGGGTTGCTTATCACAACTATGAGTGGTCGAATGAAAGAGGAGATACAAGAAGAACAGTAGGGATCATGGAATTGGATGCCCTAAGCATGATAAATGCTTAGTTTGACCAGCTCACTAAAAGGCTTGACAGAATGCAAGCCAATTTTATAGGGATGAGTAGCCAACACTGCGACAGCTGTGGAGGAGGGTGTATGACTTCAAAATGCAATAACTTCAATGAACCCTCTATAGAACAACTAAACTATGTGAATAACAGAGGAAATTTCAACTAGATGCAGCTCAACAATCCATATTCAAACACTTACAACCCTAAATGGAGAAACCATTCTAACTTCTCATGGTCTAACTCGCAGAATCAACCCATGAACAAGTAGCAAGGGTATAGACTACCAACACCCCCAGATTTTTAGAATAGGGGTTAAAACCTGGCATAGCCACCACCACCTCTTCAACCTCATCAGCCTGAATATGGAATCCATGATGGAAGGCTTCTTAGCAGCCCAACAATAGCAGAATCCATGTGGAGGAGGGTGTATGACTTTAAAATGTAACAACTTCAATGAACCCTCTATAGAATATCCCCTCTATAGAATAGCTAAACTATGTGAATAACGGAGGAAACTTCAACCAGAGGCAGCTCAACAATTCATATTCAAACACTTACAACCCTGGATGGAGAAACCACCCTAACTTCTTATGGTTTAACTCGCAGAATTAGCCCATGAACAAGCAGTAAGGGTATAAACCACCAACACCCCTAGGTTTTTAGAATAGGGGACAAAACTTGGCACAACCACCACCACCTCCTCAACCTCATCAGCCTGAATATGGAATCCATGATGGAAGGCTTCTTAGCAGCCCAACAATAGCAGAATGAAATGATAAAGTAGTTAGCTTCCAGAATGGACCAACTAGCCACCCACAATAAGATACTTGAAAACCAAATTGCTAAGCAGACAAGTTCTTCAAGCAAGGCCACAGGTAAACTGCCAAGTCAACCAAAGATAAACCTCAAAGAGCACTATAAGGCAGTTACCTTGAGGAGTGGCAGAACATTAAAAAAATAACAATCAGAGGAAAAATCAACTAAAAAAACCTCTGATGAATCTGATAACCAAACAAAGGAGAAGGAGGAAGAAGCTAAAAAGGAACAGGAAGAGGAAACAAAGAAGAAAAAGAAGTTATCAGAGCCATATCAACCTCCTCTAACTTTTCCCCAGAGATTCTAGAAGGCTAAATTGGATAAGCAGTTTTGAAAGTTTTTGGAAGTTTTACATAAATTCTACATTAACATTCCCTTCACGGAAGCACTTTCTCAGATGCTATCCTATGCTAAGTTCCTTAAAGAAATTCTTTCAAAGAAAAGAAGGTTGGAAGACTATGAGACTATTGCTCTTAAAGAGGAATGTAGTGCCATATTACAAAACAAATTGCCACCAAAGCTCAAAGACCCAGAAAGCTTATCCATACCTTGTTTTATTGGCAACATGAATATAGACAAGGCACTCTGTGATCTAGGTGTAAGTGTGAGTCTGATGCCGCTCTCAATATGTTAAAAGCTAGATGTAGGAGAGCTCAAACCCATAACAATTTCATTGCAATTGGCTGATCAGTTTGTTAAGTACTCGATTGACATCCTAGAAAACATCCTAATCAAGGTAGGAAAATTCTTCATTCCTGTTGATTTTGTCATCCTAGAGATGGAAGAGGATGTCCAAATTCTTATCATCCTAGGAAGACTTTTCTTGGCAACCACCAAAGCTATCATAAATGTTAAGAACGGGCGGTTAGCTCTCAAGGTAAGAGATGAAGAAGTGGAATTCAACCTGTTCAGAGCAATAAAGCATAAACCGGAACCTAATGAATGTTAAGGGTTGACATAATTGACAAGCTAGTTGAAGAGGAATTTCACAAAAGACATTCTGAAGATCCTCTTGAAGCATGTATAGTGCACGGCCACACAGTAGATAATGAAAACATAGAAATTGCAGTTTGTGCACAATCATTAGAAGCTAGCCCATCCCTACCCTTAGCTCAAGCTTTCCAAATGGAAGAGCTAAAGGAAGAACAACCCAAAAGCAAGTCACAGGAAGACACCAAACATATAGAAATGAAACTTCTCCCCTCCACACTAAGGTACTCATTCTTGGACTCAAATTCTAAATATCCTGTTATTATCAATGCTGGCCTATCTAATATAGAAGAGGAAAAATTATTAAGGGAACTTAGAACCCATAGCAAGGCTATAGGGTATAAAATAAAAGTCCTGAAAGGGATTAGTCCTTCAATTTGCATGCATAGGATACCTATGGAGGAAAACAGTAAACCCACTATTGAGCATCAAAAGAGACTTAACCCAAACATGAAAGAGATAGTTAAGAAGGAAATTATCAAACTATTAGATGCAGGTATTATATACCCAATTTTTGATAGTAAATGGGTGAGTCCAGTGCATGTAGTGCCTAAGAAGGGTGGGACAACTGTCATTTAAAATGAAAACAATGAATTAATCCCTACTAGGTTAGTTAATGGTTGGTGCATGTGCATAGATTATAGGAAATTGAATAGTGCCACCAGAAAAGACCATTTTCCTCTCCCTTTCATAGATCAAATGTTAGAAAGGCTAGTGAAACATTCCTACTTTTGCTATCTAGATGGGTATTTAGGATTTTTCCAAATTTCTATTCACTTAGAAGACCAGGAAAAGACCACATTCACATGCCCTTATGGAACCTTTGCATATAGAAGAATGCCTTTTGGCCTTTGTAATGTCCCTGCTACCTTTCAAAGATGCATGATGGCCTTTTTTTATTATATTGAAAATATTATAGAAGTTTTTATGGATGAATTTTCTGTCTATGGAACTATTTTTGATGAATGCCTAACTAATTTATCCAAAGTGTTGCAAAGATGTGAAGAATCAAACCTGATTTTAAATTGGGAAAAATGGTAAAGGAAGGTATAGTTCTTGGGCACCTGGTATCAGAGAGAGGAATTGAAGTTGAAAGGGCAAAAATTGAAATTATTAAAAAGATGCCACTACCAATATCAGTTAAGGGAGTGCAAAGCTTTTTGGGACATGCAGGCTTCTACAGAAGATTTATTAAAGTTTTTTTTCCAAATAGCTAAGCCACTGACTAATTTGTTAAGTCAAGATATTCCCTTTGATTTTGATGAAAATTGCCTTGATTCTTTTAATAGGATCAAAGAAGCTTTAATTTTAGCACAAATTATGAAACCACCTAATTGGGAACTGCCATTTGAGGTGATGTGCGATGTAAGTGACTATGCAGTTGGAGCAGTACTTGGACAAAGGAAGGATAAAAAGCTCCATGCCATTTACTATGCTAGCAAAACACTTAACGATGCACAAATCAACTATGCTACCACAGAATAGGAATTCCTAGCAGTGGTGTTTGCAATTGACAAATTCAGATCCTACCTATTCCAATCAAAAGCCATTGTATACAAAGACCATGCTACCATCTGGTACCTTTTGAACAAGAAGGAAGTAAAGCCAAGGTTGATTTGATGGATCTTACTCTTACAAGAATTTGATCTTGAAGTCAAGGATAAAAAGGGATTCGAGAATGTGGTAACTGACCACCTCTCAAGACTGAAACAGGAAGACATAGGGGACACTGAGGATTTGCCAATCGATGACTCATTCCCTGATAAGCAATTATTAACATTCTCCCAAGCCCCATGGTATGCTGACTTTGTGAATTATCTTGTATGTAGGGTATTGCCACCCAACATATCTTACTAGTAAAGAAAGAAATTCCTGCATGATGTACGATTCTACACATGGGAAGAACCTCCGCTGTACAAGAAATGCAAAGATGGGCTGATAAGAAGATGCATACTAGAGGAGGAAATAGAGAGCATTTTGCAGCACTGCTATTCATCATAATATGGAGGACATTTTAGCACCACAAAAACAGTAGTCAAGATTTTATAAGCAAGGTTTTACTGGCCAAATCTATTTAAGGATGTGAGATCCTTTGTGCTGATTTGTGATCAATGCCAAAGAACAGGGAACATCTTAAGAAGGAATGAAATGCCACTGCACAGTATACTTGAAATAGAACCATTTAATGTGTGGGGAATAGACTTCATGGGTCCATTCCCATCTTCGTGCGGAAATAAGTATATTTTGGTTGGTGTTGATTCAAAATGGGTAGAAACAATAGCCACACCAATAAATAATGCCAGAGTGGTCATAAAATTCCTTAAGAAGAACATCTTCACATGATTTGGCACACCACA
Organism: Hevea brasiliensis; assembly: GCF_030052815.1. NCBI lineage: Eukaryota > Viridiplantae > Streptophyta > Magnoliopsida > Malpighiales > Euphorbiaceae > Hevea > Hevea brasiliensis. Next base: position 99,566,660 of record NC_079494.1, read on the forward strand.
GGCAATAATCAGCGATGGAGGAAGTCACTTCTGCAATCAACAATTTGAAACACTATTGAAGAAATATGGAGTGACTCACAAAGTGGTAACACCTTACCATCCTCAAACCAGTGGTCAAGTAGAAGTTTCAATAGGGAATTGAAACATATCCTTGAGAAAATAGTGAATTGCTTAAGGAAGAACTGGTCTATGAAATTAGATGATGCACTGTGGGCATACCGCACTGCATATAAAACTCCCATTGGAATAAGACCCTTTCGCTTGGTTTATGGAAAATCATGCCACCTCCTTGTTGAACTTGAACATAAAGCCTATTGGGCAATTTAGACCCTAAATTTTGACCTAAAGGCTACTAGTGAAGAAAGACTTTTACATCTCAATGAGCTGGAAAAAATCAAGTAGGATGCCTATGAGAATGCTGAAATCTTCAAGGAGAAGACCAAAAGATGGCAATATAGATGCATAACAAGAAAAGAAATCAAGGAAGGAGACCTTGTCCTACTGTTCAACTCAAGGTTAAAACTCTTCCTAGGAAAGTCGAGGTCAAGATGGTCCGGACCGTTCAAGGTAACTCAAGTCTTCTCGCATGGAGCAGTAGAAATATGGAGCAAAACCTCAGGTACCTTCAAGGTTAATGGGAAATGATTGAAGCCATACTTCTCGGGGGATACAATTGAGAAAGGATTCACCCAATCCTATAGTACCCCTCCAGCTCAACCATAAAGGTAAAGAACAGTCCAACTAATGACTATAAACAAGCGCTCCTTGGGAGGCAACCCAAAACTTTTGTAACCTTCTTTTTAATTTGCATTACTTTACTTTTTTTTTTTTTAATTCTTTATATTCTATCTTAAAGGTACCCCAACCACAATTCTGCAAAAGCAAGGAACTGAAACCAAGGAAGGAGTGGAAATGTCATGTCAAAACTACACAAGAGAATATTTCACAAAACCGGGGAAGTAACTTTGTTTTTAATCTTTGCATTCATTTCATTCATATAAATAGGGACATTTTAGCATGAATAAAATATATAAAAAAAAGGAAGCCAGAAAGTTATGCGGCCCATGTATATAGTTTTACATAGACTGTGTAAAAACCTAGAACCCCAAAAACACACTTGCATAAGCTCTAGAAACTTACACGGTTTAACCCCGTGTAATGTTGCATGCCCTGTGCGTCATATAGGGAGAGAAAAATTATAAGTTTAAGGGAGACAAAAAGTTACATGGGTCCCCAAATAATTTTACACGGGCCGTGTAACATGTCTAACAAGGTAACTTTTGGACAGAAAGTTACACAGGTCCTTGGAATGGGACCCGTGTAGTGATACATGCCCCGTGTATCCAGGGCGCAAAAATGAGCGAAATGAAAAGATAAAGAGCCTCTTGAAATGCTCCTCCTACCATTAAACTCCCATCCATTCAAGAATTTTTCCTCTCCACAACTCTTCCTCTTCAAATACATCTCAATTCTCCACTCCATTCACAAACCCTAGCTTTTCTCCCTCTCCAAACATCCATGGCACCTGTTAAACATCCAGCAAGAAGAATTGAATCTTCCTCAAGACAAGGAAGAGATTCTTCATCTTCACCACCCCAGTCATCACCACAACACCCAAGATCAAGGTAACCACCGCAAGCCCCACCTCAAGCACCCCAACCACAGCCACAAGCCGCACCCTAACCTCAACCACAACCCCCACAGCCAGCACAACCAGAATTCTCCATTGTTTGGCCATTCCATGATTCCACCCATGGAGATTTATGTGCACGGCTTCAAAACAAGAGAATTATCTCAACAAAATACATGGACTTTGGGTTGCTGGAATAACTCGGACTGCAAAAAGAGATAGATGGGCTGCTTGAAAGCATTGGATGGACTCAATTCATTCAACTCCAATTCCATGCCTATAGAGACACCACACTTGAGTTCTTCGGGAGCTTTAAGGCCACTTTATGGCCTACAGATAGAGAAGACAGGGGCAGGATCGAGTTTAGACTGCTTGGTGCTGATCGAGTAATGAACATTGATGAATTTAATGCAATATTCAGTTTTGACAGCACCGGGCACCAAGAGATTCCACAAAACAGGATGATCTACAACAGTATTGACTTCTGGCACTCTATTGCACCGAACACTGACGTCTACAACTCTAGTAAGTCCAAAATTTCAGGTATCACTAGCCCCGCTCTGAGATACATGCACAGGCTGGCCACTCATACCATCACAGGATGTAGTGATAGCTTGGGCGTTATAAATGCCAATGATATTTTCTTCTTATGGTGCATGGTCACTGGCCAACATTGCAGCACCAACTTCTTCCTGTGCAACCATCTGTATAGCATATCCCACTAGCCTACGGGGCACATAATGCTTGCAGCCTCATCACAGCCATAGCACTCCACTTTAGGTTCGTCCCTGAACATCATAGGTTGCATTCCATTGCCGGCATCACCAGGATCGATCAAACCATCTACATCTCCATGGGGATATATAAGAAGGTTGGAAACACATGCTTCCTTATCGATGCAGAAGGGAACATTATCCCTAGGCAAAAAGAAGTAAGGGAAGAGTGAAGTGAACCCTCACAGGCCCAGGAGGAAGCACAAGAGCCACTCTACCATGAGTTCCCTGCTAGAGTACCTCCATACACACTACCACCTATAGACCCCGTCCTCGCATACCTTCAGCGCATGGAGACCACCTTTAATAATAGGATCCAGGCGCTCAAAGATAGCCTCTAAGAAGCCCACACCAAGCTTGATATAATAATTTAGAGGTTCGATACCGAGGGACCATCATCACCATCAGAGACTTTGTAGAGTTAGGACTTTAGGATAGGTTCTTTCGTATAAAATTTATATACCTTAGTCCTAAACTGTGTTTATAGGTCTTTAATCCTTGCTATTTTGTCCAAACTTTAAACTCTTAATACATGATATGCCTTTTCATAAATTTTGGTGCTATCTCTTAATTTTGCATATTGTGTTGCCATTGAGGACAATGTCAAATTTGAGTTTGGGGGTACAAATGCATTTCATGCATTGCATTTACCTTACATTTCATTACATCACTTAACTATATCCATATTATACTTGTTTATCAAAAAATCCAGAAAATTTGTGCAAATTTTGAGAATTTCAAATAGTTTTTAACTTAGAATTATAACAAAAAATATTAATAAGCTAATAATTGGACTCCATGGAATTGAGGAATGAATGTATCTGGATAGGCAAAAAGGCTTTAATATGTTATTTGCAAAAAAACTTAATCACCTTAGTGGAGCTAGACTAGTTAAACCCCTTCATAGCTATTAATCTGTCACATTCAACTTGCAAAATTAGGATAAGGTTTTGAAATACAAACAAACCTAAAAAAAAAAATTTGCCTCACCAGCTCTAGAACATGTCTCATAGATCTATTGAGGCAAAATCCTAGTATATGCTTGACAAAGAGATGATTAAGGCATTCTTTGATATAGCCTCATTAAGCCTTAGCCACCCCCAGCTACAATATATCCCTTGTACCCAACTTGAGCCTATATTTTTACCTGTATGATTTTCCTTGTTTACCCATAATTATTTATCTAGCCCCTAGTCTAAACACTAACCATTACCCTTTTTAAGGAAAGCCTAATGCATAAAAGGATAGGTATTTCAAGTACAAAAAGAGAAAGATGGGGAGAAGGTGTGGAAACCAAGAAGAGTGCAAGTGTGCAATTGAAATCAAAGAAAAATTTACTTTTCCAACCTAGCAAAAGCAATGAGTTTGGGGGAGAGGACAAAAAGGGACATTTAAAATAATAATAATAATAATAAAAAGTCCCAAAAGTATCATGAAAGTATGCTTAGCACTATAAAGAACCCTTCTTCTCCACACAAAATCAACAGAATAAACTAGGTATAATTAGAACTTTGTGCATGAAAGCTATCCTCGTATTTGCATTCCCTAAAACCCTTCATTGGTAACCAAATCATTATCCCTTAACCCCATTACAACCTTTCCAAAGACCTTTTGATCTTTTGAAAGTGTGTGTCACATTAGTGGAGATAGGGAATTGAGATGTACCTATGGAGTTGGAATTAAATCAAACTCACCAATAATCTTCAATAGAGGCAAATTTGGGGGGAGCAAGTATTTCTTAAGTCTATCATGATAAAACAAGTTATTTGTGACTTACTAATAGCCTTGCATAGAGGAATAATGAGTTGAAACGCCATGAAGGGGGTGAAGCTTTGAACAGGCAACTATTGAAACCCTTATGCCTTGAAAGAGGGTAGTTTGTATGAAGGATTGAAGGAGTTCAATTGTATGCATATTGAATTTATGGTTATGTTTCTGAGTTTTCCCTAAAATGTGTTCTAAAAGGTTTTCATTTGCATGAAGACAAACAAAAGTTTGAGTTTGGGATTATTTGATACACTTGTATTATATAGATGTTTTTAAGCACATTTGTACAACATTTCGTAGCATTTAGACAAGTAATTTCATGCATGATCATTAAATTCATTAAATTTTGTAAATTTCATTACTCTGCACTAAATTCTATGTTTTCTGCATATTTTCAGGTGTTTTGAGGGAGTTCCAAAGCATAAAGTAAAGAAAGAAGCTTGGAAAAACTCAATAAAAAGGGCATTGTTGCTGATACACTTTTCATGGGTCGTGTAAACATAGCATAGACCCATGTAGCCTACTGCCAAGAGAAAACCAAAGAAGTTAAAGAGGAGGCATAATACACGGGCAGTGTAACATGACCTGTGTAACCTGTGGAGACCTATGTAAGATTTTACGTGGCAAAGCTTGAAGAATTTCTAGAAGAACAACAAAACACGGGCCTTGTAATTGGACCCGTGAAACTAGCCAAGGACCCATGTAACCTTCTGCCCAAATATGAGATGCAACCTTCAAGTTCCAGTAAGTTACATGGCCCTGGGCAGTGTAGTGACACATGGGCCATGTATCAGTAGATAACCAGTTTCATGATTTGATTCCAGCTCTAGTTTTTACATTAAGAACAGACTTCTGATGCCTTTAGGACTCTAAAAACTTAACCCTAAGACAATGAATATAAATAGAATCAGTAAAAAACAGAGAAAGGATTGCTTATCTTCATACACACATCCTCATACACATACATATTCGCCATTCTCTCTAAGCCGTCTTGAAGAACAGGCCATTAGCATCAAGGGGGAGTCCTCAGTCAAAGTTTCACAAGTTTAAAGCTGCAGAGAATTCTCTTTGATTCTTTTGTTCTATTTCTTTAGGTTGCTTTTTATGTTCTTTCGCTTTACTTTTGTTATGTTTGTTAAACTCACCATGAGTAAGTAGTTTCTTTATTCTGGAATTAGGAGAGTAATGGTTGTAATAATTATCACAGATAAATATTGAGTTTTATTTATTGGATTTGAGTTTTGTTCTTTGATTTAATGTTTTGTGTTCTTAATGCATGCTATGTGCCGGTACCCACTTAGATATGATATAAGATACTAATTGAAGAAATGAAAGGTGACAGTTAGTATTGGAAAATCGGAGTGTTAAACTTAGGAAATCCGACCTCGTAATAGGCTAAAATTCTTCGTGAAATTCCATAATTAATCATAGATCTTAAAGGGTTTTTATTAGGACTAATTACCAACAAAAGTAGGGTTTAGTTATAATTGAAATACACCTTAGGTGCCTTGAGAGAGGACCTAAGATACCTTAGGATTAATTTCCATCAAAGTAACGATTCTCAATCCAATGAATAGACAAGATTGAATCCATAATAAGGTTAAAGTGTGAAATTTTAATTCTGGAATTGTTTTAACAAATTGTTTCATTTCAAGTTCATTGTTCTCTTAGTTTTTAGCACTCAAAATAAATTAGATTCACTCTCTCATTATATTCGGTAGCCTACACAGTTATAATTGTTGTGTAATTTAGTACTTTCTAATTAAATTCTTTGTGGGATGATACTCTACTCACAATTTTATTACTTGTTAGCGATCTGTGCACTTGCGGGGTTATAAAACCAGCAAATAGAAACTGACTAGAAGATACCTGAATTAGGACTGGAACCAGAAAGTGCAAATCTAGAACCCTGAAAAATGACCAAATGAACAGTACACACTAAATTGAGCATAACTCACTCTACAAAACTCCAAATTGAGTAATTCCTGAACCTGTGTAATCCTGAGACATAGAGGAACAATTCATATGAAGACCATGATGTTAAATTATGATTGTAACCTATCCAAATTTACTTGACAAAATGAGTCCAGAAATCTACCTGGATTCTAGAAGTGACCTAAAAACTAGAAATTGGTCACCTGAACATTTTTGATAAAATAACCATAACTCAAGCTATATAAGTGCAAATGGAATGATTCCAAAGCCAAAATAAATATAAAACACAGATCTACAATTCTCATGAAGAAGGTATGGCCTAATTCCTGTTGTACCTTGGCCAAATCTACTAGAGAATTTGAGGTATCAAATATGGAAATTATGAAATATAAGCATAATTGCTTGAAATGTGAATTGTGCTTAATACCAATGGCATGATAAGCATGAATGATATATGGAAATAGTGTTTGGGACCTACGGTTCTCATTATGAATGAAATAATGATGAAATAATGAGAATCATAAATTGCTAATGACGATAAATTAGCCCGAGTATGCCTAGACAGTAATGAATGGGTTAGATAGATTGGCATGCCAAGAAGGGATGAAATTAGCAGTACTGCCCATGGCTTTTATGTCTGGATACCATTGGTAAGCACCAAGTGTCCGATATGGTTATCCCTTATTCATGATTTCTTTGACTATGTTGAATACCCGGTAGGCACTTGTAACACCCCTCACCCGTCTACAGTGTAGCCGAGCAAGGCGTGCTACACGGCGTGCCGGAGCACCTAATCTTATCTGATTTCATTACAGTTCTTGATTTATTTATTCAAAAACTTTATTTAAGGTTTAGGCTATTTTTACTTTTATCAAAATCTAACTAGTTTGGAAATTTCAAAAATTTTAATGATAATCCAGCAGAGTGCCGGCAGTAATTTGGATTAACAGTTCTTCTGAACCTGCCAAAAACAATTTCAATATATACTCAATTTCTCAAACTTAATAGTCTCAAAGATGTTCAAACATAATGTATCTCAATAAAGTATCCAGATTTCTCAGAAATCTCATCAGATTTTCAACATCTCAATATTCACAAGTACAATCTCATTATAACTCAAATTCAATTCACATATTAAAATACTTACTTTGAGTAGCTTCCATAATTCATAGGTTAATTACACGAGTTTATTTTGTACAAGATATACAAATAATTTACAATGTGCTAGGAATGAACAATATACATAACATGTATAAAATGAGCCCTATCTACATGCATTGCTGAGGAGGTGACAACCTTCAATTCTTCTGACACTTTTGCAGATCTGGACTCCAAAAATCTCAGTCGACAGTCTCTGGTTTTACCTTTAGTTCCTGCGCAAGGAAGCAATTCCATCGCGCTAAGCATTTCTGCTTAGTGGTGCAATAATATAACAAGAAATAATATATACAAGTAAAGAAAGAAATAAATCATTATTTCGGATATCCAGGAATCAATTTAATTTGGTATGGTATTTCTAGTATCAACGATCTTACGTACTAGTTTGTTCCTCTTTGGAAGTGCTTAACTTATAACTTTTCAGTAATACTAGCCAGTATATAAATTATTCTAACTGTATTGTATTTCAAGTCTCTACGATTCTGCAATTTATATTTTTGTTATGTTTCTTTTGCTAATCTCTTTTACTCATTCATTCAATACTTAATTTAATTATACTGAAATTTCATTATACTTAACTTAACTTAATTGCTAGAATTGAATAATATTTTAATTGACTGCCCATGTAGCCTATACACTGACCAGACTGGATAAACGGATATACTAGCACTGGGTACCTAGTACCTCGGGCCATCACACCATCGATCACAAAGTGTCTCCCGGTGTGCAAATAGTATGGCTAAAAAGCCATATAATCAATCAGGCATTAAGCTGAGTATAATAACACAATCTGTATAGCCATAGGCTATTAAAATCATAGTATGGCATAATAAGCCATAAACCATAATATGACGTAAAATCATTTACAGAACAGCTCTCAGAATCCTATTGGCATGCCAACCTATCCAAACTAGTCAACTAGGCAAATTAGGGCATATTACAATATTACATATTTAATTCTTTATTCATAGGGTTTATACATCTTTATGCTTTTCACTGGTCAATAAAATTATTAACCTTTTTATGCATCATGGATAGGTTGATTCTAGCATCAACATGTCATAATTTACAATTCAATATGTTGTCAATATAATGCAATTTACCCTTTTCACAAGTTGGCATTCATTGCCAAATCACTTCAAGCATCATTTTATGTAATTACCAATTTTCAATTTTAGTGAGCTAGATTGATCTAGCATAAAGTCCTATTTCCCTTGGTTTTTAGCTTCTAGTCAAAGAAGCAAAATTGTAGCTCTATGTCTTATTGCACGCGGGGCAAAATTTCATGTCGTTCCGAGTTGTATAGACCAAGATATGGTCAATTTACTAAAGCTGGACAGATTGCACCTTTAGTGCAAAATTTGGTCAATTTCTCAATTTTTGTGTGCTAGATTTGTCTACCTTAAAGTCCTATTTCTCTTGATACTATTCTCTTCAATTCATTTCATTAGTCAACCTGTAATGTTGACCCTTGATGCACTCTAAGTGAGTCAATTCTAATGTTACCAATATGTCACATTTTATAGCCCTTTAGTGTTGGTATAGGTTACCAATTTCATTTCCAAGTGTATTGCATTTTATTGCAATTTACTGGATTTCGGTGTACTACTTTGACCTAGCCGAACGACCTAGTTCCCTCGGTTTTCGGGTTTCGGTCTAACTACAAACTTGTAGGTCTATGTCTTATGGAACGCGGGGCAAAATTTCAGGTCATTCTGAGTTATGTAGACCAAGTTATGATCATTTTACTATTGCTGGTCAAAATGTATCAAAATTGGTCACTTTAGGTCATTTTAGGTTCGGCCAGTTTTTGGACCCGAACTTGTGCAAGCTTTTTGACTTACTTATGGTCATTTCTGGGCTTGAGTGTCTTCATAAGACTTGTAGATATAGGTCTTAACTATTCATGGTCAAAATTTCAGGTCAACTGGACCTGTTTTGAGTAAGTTATGGCCTAAACACTAACTGCTGCCCAAATGGTAAGTTTTCAGGCCTCAATTGCACTAATCCGGATTTGGTCACTTTTTAAGGTCAGTTTCTAGGTAGAATTTTGGCAACCTTTCTACATGAAAGTTGGCCTATTTGGTGTCTAGTTTCACCCCATATTGGCCTCATACCAATTGGGTTCATAGTTTGACACTTATGGCCTTATTTAGGTGCTGCCTTCAATACACAACCTGCACCAAGCACATACACTCCCAATATAATGTTCCTTCTCCTCCTCACTACTACAATATTCAATCAACAACACTTCCATACATATTTTGTACACAATCCCAGCAACAATTCTGGGAAGAATGTTCAAGTGCTCAATGCACACAATTCATCATTAAGTTTAACATTCACTTCCACCAAAATTCAACATACTTCAATGTTAATATTACACATATACTTCAACATATTCATACTTCAATGTCACTTATACTTGCTGCCCACAATTTAACATTAACATATATCATTAATAACCACATGTTCACACACAAATTCATGCTATTAGGGGCTGCCAAATATGGCAGTTTGCTCAAGGCATCAAAGTTCCATTTCACACCCCTAATTAAAACACTACATGCATATACTTAGATACAAACTTACTACAACTTTCATTTGAATTAATCAACCTTCATTTCCATTCATTAGAAGTAAAAATAACTCAAGCTCAACAAGGTTTCATGGCTGCCCAAAAATGAAGCAACAACACAAATCTCCAATAATTGTTTCAAACCATAATTTAAATTTCTCAATTTCAACCAATTCAAGTCCTATCACTTCCCATACATATACCCATATCAAACATCATCTTTATACTCATCTACATCATTTAAACACATCAAAATCCCATGAACTTCTTGGCTGCTAAAATGAAGGGCTCACCAAATATACCTTAATTTATTCAATTTCTTCACAAATCAACTCACCCAATGCTCAAAACAAGATCTAATGAAAGAAAATAGGGAGATTAAGCACTAACCTCAACTTGGGCTTGATTAAACTTCACCAAAACTCCTCTTTCTTGCTTCCTACATGCTGCCCATGATGTGTAGACCAAGTTTAATGAAGACACTTGCATGGAAATATGGCTTGATCAATGGTGCATGAGGGCTTGTATATGGGGCGGCCATGGATGAAGCTTGGAGAACATGAATTCGGCCATGGGTGTTTGGATAAAGAAATGGAAGGCTTTTGGTTCATGAATTCTGTCCACTTAAGTATTTATACCCTCCACTAATGTAGATTAATGAATATAATATTTACCACTCACTTTAGGTTAATAGTAGAATAATTAAACTTATGGTTATTTTAATCATGTCCCCATAATTTCTTTTAATTACATTATGTATAAAACTTCTTATTTTCATGACATTTTCAAATTTTAATACTACTTATTTTTCATGGATATTTAGGTCAAAGATCAACTCTAGGTGTCAATTGACCAAAATACCCCACTTCGGGTTATATTCCCGATTTTTCGGTAACACCGATTTTTGTCTGTTTCTTGATTTTTTCATTTTTTCTTTATACTAATTTACTAATTTTTCTTTAATAATTCTAGTGTCAATTATATTTCAATATACCTTTACTTACGTCCCGAAATTAAATTCCGAGGGTTCCCTGCGGTCCTGGGATCGGCAACGGCCTTCCCAGTGCGGTCACCCATAGCTGCGGTGCCGGCTCGTTTAACTTAGCTTCATTTTCTCTCTTTCATTTTTGTTTGATTTTTCTTGTATTTTCTTTTTATTTATTTCATCATTATATGTCTGTTCATTATCACCGAAGTGTAGTTCCAGACATTTTGACTTGCCTGGACTGTTATTTGACTACTGGAGCAATAGAACGTACAGAACACGTATAGGGAGAATGTTACAACTCTTCCCCTTTAAATAAAAATTTCGTCCTCGAAATTTACCTGATGTGAAGAGCTGAGGGAACTATTGTCTCAATGTCTCCTCGCTCTCCCATGTTGCTTCTCTGTGTTGTGGTGTCTCCATAGGATTTTCACTAGTGGAATTGTCTTATTTTTGAGCTCTTTTACCTCTCGTGCCAAGATTTTAATTGGTTCTCCTTCATATGTCAGGTCAGGTTGTACCACAATTTCTTCTGCTGAGATGACATGTGAAGGATCTGATCTATATCTTCTGAGCATCGAGACATGGAACACATTATGTATCTTGTCTAGCTATCTTGTCTAGCTCAGGTGGTAAGGCTAATCTGTAGGCTACTGGTCCCACACGTTCAATAACTTCATATGGGCCAATAAACCTAGGGCTTTATTTTCCCTTTTTCCTGAATCTCAACACTTTCTTCCACGGTGATACTTTGAGAAATACCTTCTCGCCAACTTCATATTCAATGTCTTTTCTCCTCAAGTCAGCATAAGATTTTTGTCGGTCTGAGGCAATTTTTAAATTGGCCTTTATCAGTTTCACCTTTTCCTCTGTCTGTTTTATCAGGTCTGGCCCCACTAGCTTATCTTCACCCAATTCAGTCCAACATATAGGTGTTCTGCATTTTCTCCCATACAGTGCTTCATAGGGTGCCATCTGTATGCTAGCTTGATAGCTATTGTTGTATGCAAATTCTGCCAGTGGAAGATATCTGTCCCAACTTCCCTCAAACTCAATAACACAACTTCTTAGCATATCCTCGAGGACCTATCACACATATTTAGTTATTACTATCATTATTATCATTATCAGTTCAATTTATTATTTACAATAACTCAATGAGTTTTAAATTTAACCTGGATTATTCTTTCTGACTGTCTATCCGTCTGAGGATGAAAAGCCGTACTAAAATGGAGTTGTGTGCCCAAGGATTCTTATAATTTCTTCCAAAATCTAGATGTAAACCTCGGGTCTCTATCAGATATAATGAAAAGTGGAATTCCATGTAGTCTAACTATCTCACTAATGTACAATTCTGCTAGCTTTTCTAGTGAGTAGTCAGTTCTGACTGGCAGAAAATGTGCTGATTTGGTCAACCTATCCACAATCACCCATATTGCATCATGCTTCTTCTGAGTGAGAGGTAGACCAGTAACAAAGTCCATAATGACTTGGTCCCATTTCCATTCAGGTATGTTTATGGGCTGTAACAAACCTGATGGAACTTGATATTCTGCTTTGACTTGCTGACATGTCAAGCATCTAGTTACATGGTCAACTATGTCCTTCTTCATACCTGGCCACCAGTATCGGAGTTTCAGGTCATTGTACATTTTTGGTGCTTTCTGGGTGCATAGCATACACACTGTTATGTGCTTCTTTTAGAATACTGGTTTTCAACTCTTTATCATCTAGTACACATACTCTTTCTTTATAGTACAGGCACCCATTTTCTTTCACTTTATATTCAGTTTCCTTCCCCTCAGTGATTTTGCCCATAACAGCCATTAATGTCCCATCATTGTTTTCCTTTGCCTTTAGTATTCCTACTCATGAAATTCTATTATTCATTAGTTTCTTGATCTCTCATACTAGGATTCTTTACCAGTACTTCTGTCTCTTTTACCAATTCCAACTCTGTTAAATTACCCTTTGTATAGGTATTCTGCATTTATCTCATACAAGACCTTATACCTTGGTATCTTCATGCTTATTTAATAAATATCACTATACACAAACTCCATCAATGGAAGGTATCTATTCTTGCTTCCAGAGAGAGCATCAATACAATTTCTAAATGTATTCTCAAATACCTACATCATTCCTTCCTGTCAAAAATATTAAAATACTGATAAGACTCCATATCAATGTCTAGATATCTTCATCCTCAAGGTGTTCTTTCTAATTTATAGTCATACTAGATTCTCTAAGCTCACAGCAATTTTTGTGGCAATGGTAGTCCACATTAGTGTAATCGAGTCACTTACTCTAGCTAACTTAGAAGTGTAGTCTTTCGATAGGCTAGTTCAGTTCTGACTAGAATTTTCACATTTATTTCCCGTAATAGTACTCTATTCGAGCGTAACTGTATCAAATTATAGATTACTTACAAATATTCTTAGTTTATTGTACCACGAGGAAGCACGTGGCTATACACAATAATCCCATATCGGTACTGTAATCTGCAGCTTACAATACAAACATCGAGAATATTACATAGCCACTACGTTATAACCTCATGAACTAGGTTTTCTACTTCTTTTTCTAATGCCCTTTGCGACTTTGAGTCCATATCTTAACTTTGAATAATCAAAAGTAAACAGATCTGCATAGTGTCACCTCGACTCTTATGAATGCAATGCATGTATGCACATTATCTTTCCACTTATCTTTGCCTAGGAACACCTAAACCGTGCTCTGATACCACTAAATGTAACACCCCTCACCCGTCTATAGTGTAGCCGAGCAAGGCGTGCTACACGGCGTGCCGGAGCACCTGATCTTATCTGATTTCATTACAGTTCTTGATTTATTTATTCAAAAACTTTATTTAAGGTTTAGGCTATTTTTACTTTTATCAAAATCTAACTAGTTTGGAAATTTTGAAAATTTTAATGATAATCCAGCAGAGTGCCGGCAATAATTTGGACTAACAGTTCTTCTGAACCTGCCAAAAACAATTTCAATATATACTCAATTTCTCAAACTTAATAGTCTCAAAGATTTTCAAACATAATGTATCTCAATACAGTATCCAGATTTCTCAGAAATCTCATCAGATTTTTAACATCTCAATATTCACAAGTACAATCTCATTATAACTCAAATTCAATTCACATATTAAAATACTTACTTTGAGTAGCTTCCATAATTTATAGGTTAATTACACGAGTTTATTTTGTACAAGATATACAAATAATTTACAATGTGCTAGGAATGAACAATATACATAACATGTATAAAATGAGCCCTATCTACATGCATTGCTGAGGAGGTGACAACCTTCAATTCTGCTGACACTTTTGCAGATCTGGACTCCAAAAATCTCAGCCGACAGTCTCTGGTTTTACCTTTAGTTTCTGCGCGAGGAAGCAATTCCATCGTGCTAAGCATTTCTGCTTAGTGGTGCAATAATATAACAAGAAATAATATATACAAGTAAAGAAAGAAATAAATCATCATTTCGGATATCCAGGAATCAATTTAATTTGGTATGGTATTTCTAGTATCAACGATCTTACATACTAGTTTGTTCCTCTTTGGAAGTGCTTAACTTATAACTTTTCAGTAATACTAGCCAGTATATAAATTATTCTAACTGTATTGTATTTCAAGTCTCTACAATTCTGCAATTTATATTTTTGTTATGTTTCTTTTGCTAATCTCTTTTACTCATTCATTCAATACTTAATTTAATTATACTGAAATTTCATTATACATAACTTAACTTAATTGCATTGAATAATATTTTAATTGACTGCCCATGTAGCCTATACACTTACTAGAATGGATAAACGGATATACTAGCACTGGGTACCTAGTACCTCGGGCCGTCACACCATCAGTCACAAAGTGTCTCCTAGTGTGCAAATAGTATGGCTAAAAAGCCATATAATCAATCAGGCATTAAGCCGAGTATAATAACACAATCTGTATAGCCATAGGCTATTAAAATCATAGTATGGCATAATAAGCCATAAACCACAATATGATGTAAAGTCATTTACAGAACAGCTCTCAGAATCCTATTGGCATGCCAACCTATCCAAACTAGTCAACTAGGCAAATTAGGGCATATTACAATATTACATATTTAATTCTTTATTCATAGGGTTTATACATCTTTATGCTTTTCACTGGTTAATAAAATTATTGACCTTTTTATGCATCATGGATAGGTTGATTCTAGCATCAACATGTCACAATTTACAATTCAATATGTTGTCAATATAATGCAATTTACCCTTTTCACAAGTTGGCATTCATTGCCAAATCACTTCAAGCATCATTTTATGTAATTACCAATTTTCAATTTTAGTGAGCTAGATTGATCTAGCATAAAGTCCTATTTCCCTTGGTTTTTAGCTTCTGGTCAAAGAAGCAAAATTGTAGCTCTATGTCTTATTGCACGCGGGGCAAAATTTCATGTCATTCCGAGTTGTATAGACCAAGATATGGTCAATTTACTAAAGCTGGACAGATTGCACCTTTAGTGCAAAATTTGGTCAATTTCTCAATTTTTGTGTGCTAGATTTGTCTTCCTTAAAGTCATATTTCTCTTGATACTATTCTCTTCAATTCATTTCATTAGTCAACCTGTAATGTTGACCCTTGATGCACTCTAAGTGAGTCAATTCTAATGTTACCAATATGTCACATTTTATAGCCCTTTAGTGTTGGTATAGGTTACCAATTTCATTTCCAAGTGTATTGCATTTTATTGCAATTTACTGGATTTCGGTGTACTACTTTGACCTAGCCGAACAACCTAGTTCCCTCGATTTTAGGGTTTCGGTCCAAACTACAAACTTGTAGGTCTATGTCTTATGGAACGCGGGGCAAAATTTCAGGTCATTCTGAGTTATGTAGACCAAGTTATGGTCATTTTACTATTGCTGGTCAAAATGTATCAAAATTGGTCACTTTAGGTCATTTTAGGTCATTTTAGGTTCGGCCAGTTTTTGGACCCGAACTTGTGCAAGCTTTTTGACTTGCTTATGGTCATTTCTGGGCTTGGGTGTCTTCATAAGACTTGTAGATATAGGTCTTAACTATTCATGGTCAAAATTTCAGGTCAATTGCACCTGTTTTGAGTGAGTTATGGCCTTAAAAATAACTGCTGCCCAAATGGTAAGTTTTCAGGCCTCAATTGCACTAATCCAGATTTGGTCACTTTTTAAGGTCAGTTTTTAGGCAGAATTTTGGCAACCTTTCTACATGAAAGTTGGCCTATTTGGTGTCTAGTTTCACCCCATATTGGCCTCATACCAATTGGTTTATAGTTTGGCACTTATGGCCTTATTTAGGTGCTGCCTTCAATACACAACCTGCACCAAGCACATACACTCCCAATATAATGTTCCTTCTCCTCCTCATTACTACAATATTCAATCAACAACACTTCCATACATATTTTGTACACAATCCCAGCAACAATTCTGGGAAGAATGTTCAAGTGCTCAATGCACACAATTCATCATTAAGTTTAACATTCACTTCCACCAAAATTCAACATACTTCAATGTTAATATTACATATATACTTCAACATATTCATACTTCAATGTCACTTACACTTGCTGCCCACAATTTAACATTAACATATATCATTAATAACCACATGTTCACACATAAATTCATGCTATTAGGGGCTGCCAAACATGGAAGTTTGCTCAAGGCATCAAAGTTCCATTTCACACCCCTAATTCAAACACTACATGCATATACTTAGATACAAACTTACTACAACTTTCATTTGAATTAATCAACCTTCATTTCCATTCATTAGAAGTAAAAATAACTCAAGCTCAATAAGGTTTCATGGCTGCCCAAAAATGAAGCAACAACACAAATCTCCAATAATTGTTTCAAACCATAATTTAAATTTCTCAATTTCAACCAATTCAAGTCCTATCACTTCCCATACATATACCCATATCAAACATCATCTTTATACTCATCTACATCATTTAAACACATCAAAATCCCATGAACTTCTTGGCTGCCGAAATGAAGGGCTCACCAAATATACCTTAATTTATTCAATTTCTTCACAAATCAACTCACCCAATGCTCAAAACAAGATCTAATGAAAGAAAATGGGGATATTAAGCACTAACCTCAACTTGGGCTTGATTAAACTTCACCAAAACTCCTCTTTCTTGCTTCCTACATGCTGCCCATGATGTATAGACCAAGTTTAATGAAGACACTTGCATGGAAATATGGCTTGATCAATGGTGCATGAGGGCTTGTATATGGGGCGGCCATGGATGAAGCTTGGAGAACTTGAATTTGGCCATGGGTGTTTGGATAAAGAAATGGAAGGCTTTTTGGTCATGAATTCTGTCCACTGAAGTATTTATACCCTCCACTAATGTAGATTAATGAATATAATATTTACCACTCACTTTAGGTTAATATTAGAATAATTAAACTTATGGTTATTTTAATCATGTCCCCATAATTTCTTTTAATTACATTATGTATAAAACTTCTTATTTTCATGACATTTTCAAATTTAAATACTACTTATTTTTCATGGATATTTAAGTCAAAGATCAACTCTAGGTGTCAATTGACCAAAATACCCCACTTCGGGTTATATTCCCGATTTTTCGGTAACACCGATTTTTGTCTGTTTCTCGATTTTTTCATTTTTTCTTTATACTAATTTACTAATTTTTCTTTAATAATTCTAGTGTCAATTATATTTCAATATACCTTTACTTACGTCCCGAAATTAAATTCCGAGGGTTCCTCGCGGTCTGGCCTGCAACGGCCTTCCCAAAGGCGTCACCCATCGCCATGTCATTGCGTTTAACTTAGCTTCATTTTCTCTCTTTCATTTTTGTTTGATTTTTCTTGTATTTTCTTTTTATTTATTTCATCATTATATGTCTGTTCATTATCACCGAAGTGTAGTTCCAGACATCCTGACTTGCCTAGACTGTTATTTGACTACTGGAGCAATAGAACGTACAGAACACGTATAGGGAGGATGTTATAGCACCGATGTGTCCGACAGTATGATGGCTCGAGGCACTGAGTGTGCAGCGCCAGTAAAACCCATGTATCTAGTCTAAACAGTTCTAATAAAGATTACTTTGGGAACTGAAATAAAGTAAGAAAGTTGAATATTGAAATAAGGAAGAAGGAAAAATCCTATGAAAATAACTATTTCCAAAGATCGTGAAAATATGAAAATATGAGAATCTGAGAGAAAAATATTATGAAATGACTATAAAAGTTTAAGGTTATAAATTCTATACTCTTCTAAATGATTTATGAGCATTTAAACATGCATTTTCTTTATTTCATATAAGCATGAATGATTATTTTATTTGTATATGATACTTTCAATATGTTAGTGAACCACTAAGCAGAAATGCTTAGCGCGATGGTTTCTCCTCGTGCAGGTCTAGAAGCTAAAATGCAATAGACTGTGGGCAGAGATTTTGAGACTCATCTATAGAGTGGTCTGTGTCACCTCAGCACATCATCTTGGTATAAATTTTTGGCCCACAGTAGTACATGACTATGCACATTATAATTTAGCAAAGATGTAACTAAATTTTTAGATTGTATGATAATGTGTACATATTTTGTAAATGAATGAAATGAAGAAAAGTTATGTATAGTAATGAATGTGATCAAAAATAGAAATATGAAGTTTGATTTGAAATTGGGTATATTTGAGATTTTCCCTTATGAATATTTTTAAGTAGGTTAAATCTTTAACAGGCCAAATGTTCCAAATATGGGGAAACTCTTATAGTTTTCCATTAAAAATCTGCTTAAATAAATTATGATGAAATTAAATTGATAATCAATTCAACGGGATAAGATTAGGTGCTTTGGCACAGAATGTGGCATTCCTTTACTCGGTTACACTGTAGATCGAATAAGGGAGTGTTACATTTAGTGGTATCAGAGCAAAGGTTTAGGCATTCCTAGACCTAGATAGGTAAAAATACATAGAGTGCATGTCATGCATTACCTTCATTAAGAGTCGAGGTGAGACTAATGCAAATTTATTCTCCTGTCTATTATAGGTTAATATGGAGTCCGATCCCACCGAGCTCGAATTTCCTTCACCTGTGGATGAGGAGGCAGAGAGCCATGCTCCTACTAGTTCTAGTGGAGGCAGGAGAGAGGCAGCAATAGCCCAGGCAGTAGCAAGTGAGGATCAACAAACCTTTCTCGAGCAGATGACCAAGATGCTTCGGCAGGTCACCAGAGTTATTTCAGCTCGATCCCCACAAAGGTCTCCTTTGGAAAAGTTAAGAAAGTATGGGGCTGTTGACTTCAAGGGTAAGAAGATGATGATTCAACTGCCGTTGAGCACTAGCTAGAGAGGACCGAGCAAGTTCTCAAGCAGCTACATTGCACTCCAGAGCAGAGTTTAGAGGGTGCAGTTTCCTTTCTTTAGGAGGATGCCTATTAATGGTGGGATACAATTTCCAAGATAGTGTAGCCTACAGCAGTGACATGGGACTATTTCTTGGCTGAGTTTAGGAAAAAGTGTCACACCTTATCCTTACATAATTCATAATATGATCCTGCAGCATACCCAATGAATTATCGAACTTCGCCTACTGATACCTAATAGTAAATTATGCAACAGTCAATTTATCCTTTTTCCAAACTAAATCAATTGAATTTTTAACACATAATAAATCATGTTTTATTTCTAAGGCCAGAAAATCACTTAATAAAAACATATTTCATTCCATTAATCATATAATAAATTCAATAAAAGACACATAGTATTGATCATGACACAATTTCCAATTCATCCCAATAACCATAGGGTAATGGGGAATACCAAGGCTAGCTAGCACAAATATATGAGTACTCATTCAATTTATCCTCAACTGGCACACACCTTAACACTTCATCCAAAGAGGTAATACAAATCCAATTCATCCCACTAGGCATGCTAGTGAGGAATTCAAACATATAGTCGTGACACTGTGGCTTCAAACCACTTCAATAATTTTCCAAGTATCAAATATCAAACAATTCACATTCAAATTAGTTTTCCAAAATTTGGGCTAACAACACAAAATTTTGTCAATCAAAGAATTCAATATAATTTTGGCCATAAAATTTATTTTACCACATATTCAATTCCAAATTCAATTTGAAAATCAAAAGAAATTTAGTTGTTGTGCACAAACCTCAAATGAGTCGTCTCTTGGCCTTGACTCACTTTTTCTTTATCCTTCCCAGTGTCTCTTTCTACTGAAACACATAATTTAAAGTGTTTCAGTACTCATTTAAATCACTTCTAATAAGTAATCTAACAATTAAAATTTTTTGTAGCCTTAATCTACCCAATATGATTTATAAAATTTGGGTCCTTACAATTGGTGTATTAGTGGTTATTATTCACTTCACTATTCATTTAAAAATGTTGACTTTTTTTAATATTAATAGGTATGCTAGTTCTAATTATACCCACATACCACATTTTGGGTCACAATTTTGTTGGTATTTATTGCCAATTATAATGCAAGGCTTATTAGGGTTAAATTTCAAAATTTCAGTTTTTGTCTCTTACGTTTACTATTCCATTGGCCTATTCTATAGTAGAAATTTGGCTAAACTTTTTTCATCAAAGTTGTTCCTTAATGTGTCTAGTTTAATTCCCTTTTTGAATCACTCCATTTGGAGTTTTGTAACTCATGTTATGACCATTTAACCATAACTGGCCGAATTGGTCAATTTCAGAATTTTGGGCAATTTTAGGTTCTGGTAGATTTAGTGATCCAATTTTGGTTGGCAATTTGATTTGGTTATAGTCAGAATTTGGGATTTTTTTTCTTCATGAAAGTGTTTCTAATATGTCCTAGCTTTCCAATGGTTCAAAAATCAGGTCATTTGGACCTTTCTACACAAAGTTATGACCATTTGAACATGTACTGTTCATATGGTCAGTTTTGCCCAATAACAGGGTACCAAATCCGAATTTAACCAAAATTTACACTAACTTGTGGTCAGTTTTAGGGCAAGGTTTCTGCATGAAAATTGTTGCTTTTGGTCTTAATTTTCATCTCCAATTGGCCTTACACCAATTGGAGCAACAGAATTTCAATTATAGCCATTTGAATGGGCAAGGGTCAACCTGTCCAAAATTGGACATTACCACCTTCACACTTCAATTCATTCAATGCATTCAATCACAGTCCTAAACACACTAATTGACCAATTTAAGCATCAATTGGGTATCAATTCATCAAAATCCCTAATTGCTACCAAAACCCTAATTCATCAAGAACCCTAATATCCAATTTGTCACAATTCATGCAATTTCAATGCCCTAAACATACATATAACTTCACCAACATTAGAGTTCATATTCAATTAGGCCAAAGCACACCAAACCCTAAACCCTCATGGCTGACCGAATTTCAATCTTTAAGAGTCAAGCATAATTTCTTCCATTTATCAACTTAATCCTCACAATTGCACTCAATTCCAAAGATAAAAGAAGAAAGAAGACTTAGAGATCACTTACCTCAATTTGACAATTCTTCAATCTCTCCTTTCCTTCAATATTTTCCACTCTTCTTACTCCCAATCTTCTTTTCAAGACTCAAAACCAAGTTTTAATTGAGGGGACTAGGAAATTTATGGTTAAATTTAATGGTTATTCAAGCTCAAAATGAGCTTTAATGGTGGAAGTGAGAGTGAGAGGAAGAGAGAGAGGTGGACGATTAGAGAGTTAAAGAAGATGAGGTTTTAAAATTTTTTTTCATTAGTCTCTTATGTAAGTAATTATCCCATGAATAAAAAAAAATTTAGAAATTAAAATTAGTATTTATGTCATGCTTACTCAAGCATGATGTTGTCATAATTTATTTATTCCAATTTCTTTTCTTTCCCTTTCCTACACCTCTTCATGTTTTTAATTACTTTTCATAAATTTAATTTCTTACATTTTAATGGACATTTAGGCCATGAGTCACCTCTAAGGGTGAATTGACCAAATTGCCCTTCATCGGTCTGATCCATTTTTTCCAGTAACACTAGATTGCTTCTTGAGTCCTAATTCAATTATTTGAGCTTATTCTCAATTCTTTTCTGTGGTTTTCACATTTTCCTTAGCTTTGTAATAATCCCTAGGCTTGGGGTGTCACAGTGTCCCACACAAAATTTGGGTAGCAACTGAGCTCGCAGTCACTTCTCGGTACGGTCACTTATCGCTGTGGCCTTGGCTCATTTAACCCATTATGCTTTGTTTTTTTTATTTCCATTTTACCTTCATATAATTGCTATTAATTTTTTATTCAGGGCTTTTTTGGATGACACAGATATAGTTCTAGACATCTTGACTGTCCGGACAGACACTTGTCACCGAAATGTTAGAATGTATAGACCACTTAGTATAGAGGTGTTATAAAAAGTACATCAGCCATATATATCTAGAGGCCAGGAGAAGGGAGTTCATTAATTTGAGGCATACACAGATGATGGTATCTGAGTATGAGTGGGAGTTTATGCATTTGAGCTGTTATGCCCGCGAAGTGGTACCTACTGAGGCAGACAGATGCCATAGGTTTAAGGAGGGGCTGAACGACAATGTGAAGCTCCATATTATGGCACTGTGGATCATAGACATTTCACAGATGGTGGAAGCAGCTCTGAATATAGAAAGAGTCAGAGATAGTGAGTAAAGCCATAGAGATAGATAGTATAAGAGAGGCCCAGGGCAGTCTAGCTTCGCAGCTACAGCTAGTAAGAAGCCCAAGGGATCCTAGAGCCAGAGCTAGTCACAGAGGCCAAGTTCACAGACCACACCTAAGAGAGGCCAGCCAGCAGCATCAGTGGCCAATTCTCTAGGGACAGTAGCCAGGGGAGTAGCCCCAGCCGTATGTAGTCACTGCAGTAAGATACATAGAGGAGAGTATTGGTATTTGACTGGCAGTTGCTTCAGGTGTGGGGCTACAGACCATTTCTAGAAAGATTGCCTTCGAGGGAGTGTCCTACTGCTTCAGCACAAATTGAGAGATCCGCCTCTGCAGCTTAGAGGGGTAGGAGGCTTGGTAGGACGGAGGCAGTAGGTGGTTCACAGAAAGTTACTTTCGAGACAGTGGAGAGGCCAGAGGCCAGGGCACCGGCGCGTGCCTATGCTATGAGAGCTCGGGAGGAGCAAGATGCGCCCGATGTGATCCAGGGTACTTTCTTTCTCTATGATATGCTTGTGCATGCATTGGTAGACCTAGGATCCACACATTCATACATTTGTATTACTTTGCCTATGGAGAGAGGAGTATAGATAGATGAAATTGAATAGGATATTTTGGTCAATAACCCTTTAGGCCATAGTGTAGTGGTGAATAAGGTCTATAAGGGTTGTTCCTTAATAATTTAGGGACATGAGTTCTTGGCCGACCTGATTGAGCTGCCATTCAATGAATTTAACGTGATACTGGGAATGGATTGGTTATCACGTCATCAGGTAGTGGTAGATTATCGGTTGAAGTAGATCACCTTGAAAACTATCAGTAATGAAAAAGTGACAATTGTGGGTGAAAGGACGAGCTACCTTTCCAATTTCATATCGGCCACAGTAGCTAGGAAACTAATAAGAAAGGGCTGTAAAGCATACCTAGCACATATGGTTGATACCAAGAAGGCTGGGTTTAGTCTCCAAGATATACCCATTATATGTGATTTTCCTGATGTGTTCCCAGAGGAATTGCCTAGTTTAGCACCGGTGTAACGCCCTCACTTTACGTAGTCCGTACATTCTGCTGCTCCGGTGACCTAATGTCTGTTCGGACAAGTCAGGATGTCTGGGACTACACTTCAGTGATAGTGAAAAGGCATAAAATGATGAAATAAATAATAAGAAAATACAAGAAAAATTAAGAAAAAATAAAATAGAGGAAATGAAACTAGGTTAAACGAGCTGGCACCGTAGCGATGGGTGACTGCACTGGGAAGTTACGGCGAAGGCAATTGCCGACCCCAGGACCGTGAGAAACCCTCGGAAATAATTTTCGGGATATAATTAAAGGCCTATAGAGTTATAATTGACTTTGAAAATGTCAAAGAAAAATTAGTAAGTCGGTATAAACGAAAATGAAAAAGAAAATTTAAGAAATCGGTGAGTCAAGGAATTAATCGGTAGCATTAAAAAATCGGAAATGAAACTCGAAGAGGGGCATTTTGGTCATTTGACACCTAGAGTGGACTTTTGACCTAAATGTCCATGAAAATAAGTGGTATTAAATTTTGAAAATCACATGAAAAATGAAAATTAGAAATTAAATGTAAATAGTGAGAAATTAGGGTGTTAATTATAATTATGGAAACTTAGATTAATTAAATGTTTAATTAAGATTAGTGCTCCACTAAGTGATTATAAAAGGCACATGAAGACAAGGTTTTGGCCACTTCACGTCTTCTTCTTCTTCATCATCTTCAAATAGTCGAATTCAATTCCAAAGGGAAACTCCATGGACGGCCAAAGCTTTAAGCTCTCATCCACCAAGATCAAGCCATGAAATCTTCAAGGTTCTTTCATTAAAAGTTGTCCATACACCTTGTGGAAGAGTTTGCAAATAAGAAAGGAAGGTTTTAGTGAAGATTTGCACAAGCTCTAAAAGAGGTAAGTGCTTATTTTCTTAACTTGCTTCATTAAAGTTGCAATTGGGGTTATGGTGAGTAGGAAAATGAAAGAAATTGATGGAATTGTTGAGTTATTGGACTGCCCAATTTTAGGCAGCCATGGGAGCCTATATTACTTGAGTGTTTCTTACATTAACTTGATGGGAATTAGTGTTGATTAAGTCAATTTGAAGTGCTAGCAATTTAATCATCTTGTATGTGTGATTGAACAATTGAATTTAGGGTTTTGGAAAGCAATTGTGAAAGCCTTGGCAAATTGCCATTTTTAGTAGCCTTGAAGAGCATGGATTAGTGCTTGATTTCCTAAGTTCAATTGATGAATTCTGAGAGTGATGATTTAAGGGCAGTGTATGTGAAGTGTTAGTGAAATTGTATTGTCACACCTTATCCCTTGTAAGGCACGAGATGTTCCCTAGCATACCTAATGAATTAACGAACTCCACCTACCAATAACCCATTAGTTATGCTACAAAGGATTTTAAAACAAACCATAGCTTTTTATCTTATCAATTCTTTTGCGGAAAACTGCATGAGAATAGTTAAAATTCCATGTAAACATTCATTGGAAATAATGATAGACTAAATATTACAAAAGTTACATTTTCATAAGTCTCAAAATAAAATACAAATAGTTACAAACTCAAAATACTTTAGTAATGTAGTACTTTTTAATACAAACTGCTCAATGTCCGTACATCCATACATATAGGTACAAAATACATTTAAAGGAATCATAAGGGTATACCTAATGTAAATACCCACAAACAACAACAAAATGCTGCTTTCAAGTCTCTCACTCAGCAGCCTTCTCCTTTCCCTTACCTGCGACAGCATAAATAAGCTATCACTGAGTATATCACTCAGTGGTGCACAATTAACAACTTTAAAACTTAAGGTAAAACACAATTTGTCAAAGCATAATAAATCACATTTTTCTTAAGCATGAAAACTTCACAATAGTTCTAAGTTCATAAGAGCCATTCATTGGAATAACATTTCAAATGAGAAATCACACTTCATAAATCATAATTCACAAAGCATTAGTGTTGCCAATATCAACACACAGTTTAGGCCATGACACAAAAATTCATGATCAGTGCCATGTTGTACACCACGACAAAGCAATCTCAACCTCACTAACCGTTATTAATGAGGGAAGGGCTAGCTAGCTAATGAGTACTCATGTAGTCTTACCCCACTAACTGTTATTAATGGGAGACATAATCAATATCAATTATCAACCCCAAGTTGCCGTTACTACTAGGAAGTTTCGAAAGGGACTGTCACGCTAACTGTGGTTTTAAAACAGTTTCCAAAATTTTCCCACTCAATAATAACATTTATAAACCAATAAACACATTTAAATTCATCATAATCTAACTTTAATTTAAGGTTTCTATAACTAAATGAGCATTAAAGAACTTACCTCTTGATGACTTCCTTCCAACTCCCCAAATCTTCAATTTTCTTCTTATCTCTTGTTTCCCCTTGCTTTTAATCTCTAAATCAAAAATTAATTTGATACTCTCTACCAATTAGATGGAAAACCCATAGAGGAAAAGCAAGGAATTGAGTTTTGAGAATGGGTGTCAATGGAGAAAGAAGGAAGAAGAAGAAAGAAAGAAAGGGAGAGAGTGGGTGGTAACTAAATGGGGGAGAGAAGAGGGTTTTTCCCTTTATATATTTATCCCTTTATATATTTATCCCTTTTTTTTATTTAATTCATTTAATTGTTTGTCCAAAGCCCATTGATACTAAAATTTTAATTGGGTCAAAATGGAATTAAAATTCTAGATTTTTAATTCTTTTATTTTCTTTTCATATTTACTCTTTATCTTCCCCAAAATTTATTCATAATTTAATATATTATTTTAATTTACTTAAATTGACATTTTGGTTAAAAATCAACTCTTAAAGTGAATTGACCAAAATGCCCCTCATCGGGTCATAATCCCTCTTTTACAATATACCTGGTGAGTTCTTATATTTTTCGGTCACTTGAATTTTTATTGTGTCTATCTCAATTAATTTTCTATTTATTTTTGGTCCTTATGGTGTCTTTGAATAGTATTAGTCACGGACAAAAAATGGTACTATTCATAACTCGGATGTTCGATGTGCTACATGTATGTAAGAAATTAAGTGATTTCATGTGTATGAGTATGTTAAATTAAACTTTGAGAATTAAGGGTGTAATATGTGTATTTAAAATGTGTATATTCTGTCCAAATTGACCATAATGTGATGTGATGAATGGATATGGTGTAATAAAAATCCAGAATTAGATATGGGAAGTGAAGTTATAGCAAGTTGAATGTGCATTGGTTGGTGTTTGAGAATTGTGTTAAGGGCAGTATACATTTTAAGCCATAATTGAATTTGTGTGATCTCAATTGGTATGAGGCCAATTGGAGGCAAAACTAGACATATAATAGGCCAACTTTCATGTAGAGGTCATGCCAAAATTCTGCCTAGAAGTGACCTAAAAAAATGACCAAAGCCGGAATTGCCTAACATAAGAACCCAGAATTTGACCCTATGAACAGTAGCTATTCAATTGGCCATAACTCACTCAAAACAGGTCCAAATGACCTGAAATTTATATCAATGGAAAGCTTAGACATAGGGCTACATCTTTTGTGAAGATCATAGAACCCAAAAATACCATTAAGCAATTCAAATTGATTCCGCAAGTTGGGTTACAAAAACTGGCCGAATTGACTTTGACCTAAAAATGACCTAAACTTTGCAATATAAGTGCAACTTGACCAACAATAGTAAAATGACCGTAACTTGGTCCATAGAACTCCAAATGACATGAAATCAGTGCCAAAATTTCAATAAGACATAGATCTACAATATTGGTAATTTGACCAAAACCCAGAAATCAAGGGAACTAGGTCAATTAACTTGATTAAATTGGCACACTAAATCTGAAATTGGCACATTTGACCATAAAATCCTAAAAATTCGAATAAGCATATCTCCCACCAGAAGTGTTCAATTTAAATGAGCCATGGCAATTTGAAAAGCTAAGAAAGAGACCTGAAACTTTGTTTTAGGTAACTTCCTCAAATTATAAATGTATAAGATCAGAATTTAAGGTCAAAGCTACTGATCTAAATAGAAGTTTGTTAAAATAGGACATTTGGATTCAAGCTAATTGTGTGACCATAAATAATTCTATAAAGTTTGAAAAATTGCAATAAAATTATAAATGACTATAAGACATAGGGCAATAAATCCTGTGAAGAATGCTAAGCCTAAATGTTACTACAAACTATCCAAATAAATTAGTCAAATTCAGTATCGAATCTGCCTATTAAGGAAACCAAAGTTCAAATTTGACCTAGTTATGGTTACTTAACCATAACTTGAGTTATATAACTCCAAATGGAGTGATTCAAAAGAGAATTAAAGAAGACACAATAATAAAAAATTTGATGAAGAGAATTTTATTAAATTCCCACTGTAACTTGGTCCAATAGAATAGTTAATGTTGGGTATGAAATAAATTATTGGATTAATTATGAGATATGGTACTGAAACACTGTAAATTGTGTGTTTCAATTGAAAAAAAGACTAGAAAGGGATCTTCGAAGAAAAAACAAGAATTGAAGTAAATAAGAGGTTTGTGCACAACTAGTTTTTAATTGATTTTGTTCTGAATATTTCATATGATTAAATGATGTTATTTTCCTTATGTATTATATTTATCAAGTATTGGATTTAATTCAATGATTATTGAAATTGTTATAGTATGTATGAATTTAGCTTTGTGAAATGGTATTTCAACAATTATTAAGCATTGTTGTGAATTGAATAAATTAGTTTTGGAAAAAAATTGTGATAAAATATGTTTTGAATTATGATGAGCATAAAAATTATTGGATATTGGAATTGACATTGAATTTAATAGTGTTTTGATTTATGCTCACAAAAAGGACAAAGAGATTCATGATATTATTTTATATCTCACTATAGATGCTTGACTAGGTTATTACCCATCTCTCTCATTTGTTGAGGAGACAATGGAGTTAGCTTTGTTTTGATTACCATGGTACATGCATAGGCTTAGATTCTCCTCTTATTAGAGGTTAGATCTAAGTTTTTTGTTAGCCCTTTTGGAAGTTTCATTATTGTGTTGTGTACTGTGCACGATGATTCGACCTCCTCGACCATAGGGAGTTAGAATCCCGATTCGACCTTCCCGACCATAGGGAGTTAGAATCACCCCGGAGATGGCCCTTTCGGATTAGTCTTGCATTGTTAGTGAGATAAATAATGATTTTTGAATAGTAAAGAATTTCAATTTCAAATGGGATTTATGCATAATTGATTTTATTGGAATTAATCTTTATTTCCATAAATTGTTGGAATTACCTTAAATGTTTAGTTGTGATTTGATAAATTGAATTTCGTGATCAAAGTCATTTTATACAAATAATTTATATTATTGGCAATGAATATTTTGATTTTTGGAATTTGATGAGTATCCAGATTTCCAAATTATTTGCTGTAATTTTGCTAAGGTATATTGTACTATGTTTTAAGTTATAGTTGTGCACCACTGAGTTCACCACTCAGCGATAGTTATGTATGCTATCGCAGGTAAAAGTAAGGATAGAGCAACTGAGTGAGAATTCTTGTAGCTGCGCCTTGAAGACACATTCAGATCAGCTCCAAGTATATCATAGGTATACCCATGTACATAGGTTTGATGTGTGCATGTAATAATATATATGTAAATTATTTGATTAGTTGTATAAAAAATATTGTAAAATATTTTGGTATGTAATTAAATACAAATTATTGTAATGTAATTTTGAGATTTCATTTACTTGTATAGTTTTGTAATATTAATTTTTGAGTCTTGTAATCAATGAAATGTTTCTTTTATGATGAGGTTGGTTTGAAAATGAATTGATTTGATTATTGAGATTTAATTGTGAGATGAAATGAAGTTTATTGGAGTTGTATTTGAGAAAACATATTGGGAGTGTTTTCCTTTTCAGGTTTGAAGAACTGTTTTCTCAAAATACAGTCGGCACTCTGCCGAAATTTTGGAAAATTTTTATAACACTAGATTTTAATCGATGATTTTATCCATGACCAAAATTTCACTTAAAGGCTTTTTAAGAAATATTCAACGTTCTCACCACTATTTAATTTCACAAAAATTATTTTAAAATCCCTTGTAGTATATTTAATGGGTTACCGATAGGAGAAGTACGATAATTCATTAGGTGTACTACGGGATCATGTTACATCTTATGGAGGAGTAGGGTGTGACAACCGGAAAGAGAAGTAGAGTTTGCAATCGAAGTGATGCCAGGTATAGCACCGATATCGATTGCTCCTTATAGGATGGCACCAACGGAGTTAAAAGAGTTAAAAGTATAATTGCAAGAACTATTAGATAAGGGGTTTATATGCCCTAGCATATCGCCATGGAGAGCACCGTTGTTATTTGCAAAGAAGAAGGATGAGACATTGAGATTGTGCATAGATTATCGACAATTGAATAAAGTGATGGTAAAGAATAAATATCCTTTGCTTAGGATAGATGATCTGTTTGATCAGTTGACAAGAGCAGGTGTTTTTTTTCCAAAATTGATCTCAGATCGGGGTATCATCAACTAAGGGTAAAAGAAGCGAATGTAACTAAGACTGCTTTCAGGATCCGGTATGGGCATTATAAATTTTTGGTGACGCAATTCGAATTGATAAATGCACCAGTGACATTCATGGACCTTATGAACCGTATCTTTCATCCTTATTTGGATCGGTTTGTAGTGGTTTTTATTGATGATATATTGGTGTATTCCAAGGACTGGGATGAGCATGATAAATAGTTAAGGATTGTACTACAGACTTTGAGTGAAAAGAAGCTGTATGCTAAGTTATCCAAGTGTGAATTCTGGTTGAATGAGATTTCATTCTTTGGACACATAGTATTAGCTAATAGAATTAGAGTGGATCCTAATAAGATAGAAGTTATAGTGGAATGGAAACCACCTAAGAATGCTACAAAAGTCAGAAGTTTCTTAGGATTTACAAGTTACTATAGGAGATTTGTGAAAGTATTCTCTCTTATGGCAGCTCCATTAACTAAGCTACTGCATAAGAATGTGAAGTTTGACTAGAATGATAAGTGCCAAGCCAATTTTGAGAAATTGAAGGCTATGCTTACTGAAGTGCTAGTGTTAACACAACCAGTATCAGGGAGAGACTTTGTGATCTATAGTGATGCCTCGCATAATGGGCTTGGATGTGTTCTCATGCAAGAAGGAAAAGTGGTTGCTTATGCTTCCAAGCAGCTAAGACTACATAAAAAGAACTACCCTACCCACGTTCTTAAATTGGTAACAATTGTATTTGCATTAAAGATATGGAGGCATTACTTATATGTTGAAAAGTGTTATGTTTACATGGATCACAAAAGTCTTAAATATTTACCAACTTAGAAGGAACTCAACTTGAGGTAGAGAAGATGGATTGAGTTCTTAAAGGATTATGATTATAGTATTGACTACCACCTAGGAAGGCGAATATGGTGGCAGATGCACTTAGTAGGAAGTCATTGGTGGCATTAAGGGCTTTGAATACTCGTTTGATGGTAGCAAGAGATGGAGCTATTATAGCTGAGTTGCAAGTGAACCATAGTTTGCTACAATAAGTGCAAGAGGCCCAGAAGCTTCATGAGAAGTTGATGACCATTATAGGCCGAATCAAAGAGGGGAAGGAGAATGGGTATGAGATAAAGGAAGATAAATGATTGTACTACAAAGGAAGAACATGTGTGCCAAATGATGAAGAATTAAAGAAGAGCATTTTAAAAGAAGCACATAGTAGCTTGTATGCTATGTATCCTAGAATTATAAAGATGTATCATGATTTAAAGTCCCATTATTGGTGGCCTGGTATGAAAAAGGACATTGTTGATTATGTGACTAGATGCTTGGTATTTCAGTAAGTTAAAGTAGAGCATCAAGTTCCATCAGGGTTGCTGCAATCTATAGCTATACCTGAATGGAAATGGGACCATATCACTATAGTTTTTGTTATTGGTATACCTCTCACATAGAAGAAGCATGATGCAGTGTGGCTAATAGTAGACAGATTGATAAAGTCAGCTCACTTCCTACCAATCAGAACCGACTACTCACTGGAAAAGCTAGTAGAATTGTATATAAGAGAGATAGTTCGATTATATGGGGTACCAGTATCGATCATATCAGACCGAGACTTGAGGTCTACATCCAGGTTTTGGAAGAATTTATAGGAAGCCTTGGGTACACATTTGCATTATAGCATGGCTTTTCACCCTCAGACAGATGGACAGTCAGAAAGAGTAATCCAGACACTTGAAGATATGTTAAGAAGCTGTGTTATGGAATTTGAAGGGAGTTGGGATAGATATCTTCCATTAGCAGAATTTGCATATAACAATAGTTATCAAGCAAGTATAAAGATGGCTCCTTATGAAGCATTGTATGGGAGGAAATGCAGGACACCCTTATGCTAGAAAGAGTTGGGTGAAGATAAGATTGAGGGGCCGAATTTGGTAAAACAAACTGAGAATAAGGTAAAGATGATCAGAGCTAGTTTGAAAGTTGCCTTAGATAGACAGAAGTCATATGCAGATCTAAAAAGAAAAGACATAGAATATAAAGTGCGTGATAAAGTTTTTCTCAAGGTGTCGCTATGGAAAAAGGTGTTGAGATTTGGCAAGAAGGGTAAGTTAAGCTCGAAGTTTATCGGTCCATATGAATTCATTGAAAGTGTGGGTCTGGTGGCCTATAGGCTAGCTTTACCACTAGAGTTGGATAAGATCCACAACATATTTCATGTTTCAATGCTAAGAAGGTATAGATTGAATCATTCACATGTCATATCAGTAGAGGCAATTGAAGTGCAGCCAGATTCGACATATAAAGAGGAACCAGTAAAAATCTTAGCTTAAGGAATTAAGGAATTACGAAATAAGAAGATTCCATTAGTGAAGGTGCTCTGGAGACACCATAACATAGAGGAAGCTACTTGGAGAGCGAGGAGACAATGAGGCAACAGTATCCTCAGCTATTTACACTAGGTAAATTTTGAGGATGAAATTTTTTTTTAGAGGGGAAGAATTGTAACACCCCCACTATAGGTAGTTCATACATTATACTGTTCTGATGACTAATATCTGTCTGTACAAACAAGGATGTTTGAAACTGCCGTTAAATTTAAGTAAAGAGTCATAAATTAAATTAATAAAGATCAAGTAAGGTTGAAGGAAAAAAATAAAGGAAGTGAAGTATAATGAGTTAAATGAGCACAAGTCCCGACAATAGGTGACACCACTGGGAAGTGACTACAGGTCTGGTTGTTACTCCAGTTCTTGTAGGATCTTGTGAATTAATAAGTCAATGAAAAGAAAAGAAATAATTTTTAATAAATAGATTAAAAACCAAAGCTAGGGACTTATCGGGTATTATGGAAAAGATGAATAGAAACTCGATAAGAGTAAAATTTGATCAGTGAAATTTAAAGGTCTAACATTGATAAAAAAAAAATGAGATTTATTAAGTTAATAAAGTAGGATTAATTTAATTAATTAAGATTATGAAAATTAAAGATAATTAAATTAATTAGTCAAATCAATGATTATAAATTTCAAAGTATTTACAAGTTTGCCATTCCCCTTAATTACAATTTTGCCATTATAAAATTAAATAAATATAAATAAAAAATAAAAGAGATAAATATGAATTAATTTTCTTCTTCTTCCTTCATTCAAGTCTTCCTCTCTCTCTCTCTACCTCTCTCTCTCACCTTCCTCCATTAAAGCTTAAAACCAAGCTTTAAAACCCTAAATTTCTTCCATAAATCTTATAGGAAATTGAGAGAGAATTTTGTATTGAGCCCTAATTTGAAGAAAGCAAGCAAAGTTTACAAGAAATTTGAAAGATTGATGAAGGAGGAGGATTTGCCAAGTTAGGTAAGTTGTGATTTAAGCTTGTTTAGTTATGAATTTATGGAATTCATGGCTGATTGTGAGGATTTATATGAAAATTGATTTGAAATTTTGGGTGTATTTGAAGGGGAAGAATTCAGTTGGGAGACCTAGTAAGGGAATCAAAGTTGTGATGGATTGAAGCTTGATTTGGAATTGGTTAGGAGTTAAAAAGCAAGGTTAGTGCTATGAATCTCATGAAATTTGAAATTTTTATCACTTGAGTTAGGGTTTTCCATACAATTAGGGTTTTCTTGGTATGGAGCCGTTTTAATACTAATATGGTGGTATTATGACTATGTGATATGTATTGATTGAGAAACATTAGTGATTTGTTGAAAAAACTAAATGAAGTGGGTGTTGGACATTATGGATGAATCTGGACAGCTTGAGTCCAGTGGAGTTAAATGCTCATATCTTGAGCTACATAACTCTAATTATTGTGAAACCAAATGGCAAATTAAAGCTAAGACATATACTAAAACTTTCATGAGATAAATTTTCCAAATTTTGTGTGTAGGTACTTGAAATAATTGTTAGAAGTTAAGTTACAATACCTGAAACCTAGGTTCAGGGCACCTTGGACAGTCCGGATTAGAATTAGTCTAACTCACTTTAACAGATCAAATGTTCCAAATACGAGGAAACTCTTGTAGTTTTCCATTAAAAATCTCCTTAAATAAATTATGATGAAATTAAATTGATAATCACTTGAATAGTATAAGATTAGGTGCTTTGGCACAGAATGTGGCATTCCTTTGCTCAGCTATACTGTAGATCGGGTAAGGGGGTGTTACAGTTAGAATATCGAAGGCCACAGTTGGGTGGTAGCTAAAGTCAGTGACTCGATTATCCTAGTATGAGCTAGAGTTATATTAGAGTTACTATAATATTAGAGGTTTCAGTGTAATCGCCAGTAAAGGTAGCACCTGTAGAGAGAGATCATCTGGTCTCCAATATGGGATCTTGGACAGTTTTGGCATTACAATGGATGTTTTGCCTAAAATTTAGTGAAAATAGCATCTTCTTTGTGTGGCAGCAAGGTACAGAGCATGACTTTGCTCCCCTAAAAAGGAGGTCGGATGTTATGAATGCTGTTCATAGCTTGTAAAATGACGCTTTATGGCGTTTATAGTATTATAAGAGAGCAGATAGCTTGACATGGTTGTGGCAAGGTGACAAAAGCAGTACTTCTTTTACAGTCAGTTGTGATGTAAGGTATGGTCTTATCTTTTTAAGAGAGATAGAAGGTTACTACTATTGATGGTGACCTACAGAATAATGTCCCAAATGGGTCTGTAGAGTGTAGTAGAGAGTTGTTGGCTCATGTATCCTATAAAAGGTACAAGTACCATTGTAGGAGCTATAAGTGATCAGATCATGATGGATGTAAAGCCTTTGATTTGAATGACGGGTTTGGATACCCAGTATCTTAAGTTTTGACTAATTTAGTGGATATAAGGAAATAGAATCCCTTTAGATCCCCTCCTTGAGGTAATAGAGAGTAGTTTGTATTTAAGCAAAAGAAAGGACAATGACTGCAAATAAGCAAAAAAAAAAAAAAGTAAGTCATAGAATATTGATAGATAAAAGGAAATATAGAAATGAAAATTTGGGTAGTTGGTTTCAGATTTAATAGGAAAGAAATTTGAATGGAAGTGGAAGTGCTAATTAGAGTGGTTAAAAGACCAATTCTGAGTAGCACAATGGTAAAGATAACCTAGCAGAGACACTAAAAATTATAGTTATCTTGCATAGTGGTCAACTCAAGAAGAAGAGTGGAGCTAAGGAATAAAGCAATCAAGGTCCTATTTTGAGTAAGATAAAAGATATGGATTAAAGAGCAAACCGAATAGCTAAGAATAGGACAAGATTAGGAAAATCAAAGTGGGATATAAAGCACATAAAGTGCTATCATGGGCAAAGTAAATAGGATGAACTGAGAGACAATATTAAAAAGCCCAGAATGAGATTACATGAGTGAGGATAATTGTCAAGATATAGAATCCAGAAGTGTAGGACTTAGAGCAGGTCATAGTTTGGACAGTGTCAGGAGTTAAACATAGAGTTTAGAGTTAAGATATAGATCAAACTCTGCCTATTCTTGTTTCCTACGATGGAGTAGACAGCAATGGGATAAGATCCATTTAAACTTCTAATAGTATGAGGAAAGTTAGTTGAGGAATGCAACCAAAGCAAGCAAAGGTTATAGGATGTTCAATGGTGTCTTAAATGGTCCAATCAGGCAAAAGAGCGAATTAATAAGTACTAAGTTAAATAAAAATAAACTTATTGGTTCAAATAGGCAGGACGAACAAAAAGGATGGTGGAAAGTGGCACATAGACTTAGTACCTAAAGCATGCACTAATCTTGTAACTTGTAAATAACATGGTAAATAAATTAATGGCAATAAAGATTGTCGACACCATATTTTGGCCGATCCCCAAAATCAATAAAACTTTGAAACCGATCCCCATTACTAAGTCTCCTTTGACAGATAACTACATTTTCGATCTCCCTTTGCTAGACAATCACATTTCCGATCTCTCCTCACAAAGAATTGAGTCGATGCTAAACCCTCATCAGTCGAAGCCTTACCGGCCTATTGAATCACTCACTGATCCCTCAAACCCATTGTCGAATCTCCTAACCAGTCGAGTATATTCCTGATCTCTTTTAACAAACGAAATGAACTTACCAGTTTTATTGCCGATCTCCCTTAGGAATAATCAAAGGTTTCATTCCAGTTCAATGATGATCTCGATCTTGAATGTTTAAGCCAATTTTAATCAAGTTTCGTTTAACGTTGGTTCTCTACCGATCTTATGCTCATTGTGTTTTCCGATCTCTCACACTTAGGTTAATAATCACTTTCAGATATTCAAACAATCAAGTGTTTAATAATTTAGAAACTTTCCGATCATAGTCATTCATCAAACAAAAGAGGCATTCCATTTCATTTCAAAATTTGTACAAGTTATTCAGCTGGAGGATCACCCCCAGCTTGATCTACATTTTGTCCGTCTTCTCCCTCCTCCTCACTATCCTCACCCTCGCCTCCGGGAGCCAGGTCGGCCATCCAAGAGAAGTCCTCCTCTGGGTAACGCTTCTGGAGTTCGGTCAAGAGATCCTTGTGAGCATTCACATAGGCACCGGCTATTCCTGTCACCATCTCTTCATCTTTTGCCTTAAGCTCCTCAGTAAGGTGAGTGACCTGAGCAGCTTCATTGGCCCAAAGCGCCTGGACTTCTCCGAGAGCATGATCCCTTTCAGCCAGAACATGAGCCTGCTCGGCTAGCTTATCCTCGTAAAGTTTCATCTGCCCCTCGATGTCTGATATATAGTTCTGAGCGGATAAGAGTTGGGATCGAAGGGAAGCCACTTCCTGACACTTCTTCTCAACCTCCTTACCCAGGCGGTGGGCCTTTTCCCGGACTATGTGCTGGTTCACCAGGCACTCTACATTCAGACTCATGGATCGGGTTAGGATGTCGTCAAGATTGTCCGGAGACAGTCTGTCCCGATCCTCCCGAAGGCAGATGGAAGACCCCAAGACTTTGGCAAAACCTGGGTTCTCCCGAACAGTCCGGTTCTTCTCCAGGGAAGCGAACAGCACTTGAGCGCCACGAAGAGGGGGCCTCGCAGAAGGTTGAGAAGGACCCCCTTCTGTACTTGGAGCAACTGGAAGAGGTGGAGGCGGCTCTTCTCGTCGAGGAGGAGATCGGGCAGCTTCTGCGATCGGTGGTCCCGAAGGTCAAGGCGGGCCTCCTTGTATCTCCCCAGGTTCATGGCCGGGTGTTTGAAGCAGTTCCGAACACTTCATCTCTTTCACCTTCCGGGAAATCTCTCTTTCTTTCTTCCGCTTCCGGGAACCCTCACCACCCGCCATACCTGCACAAAGAAGAGGTCAGTGAGATCGCTAAGATCCTGAGATCTGAGATGTAGAAAATACCAATGCCGAGGTCAGAGAGCGGAAGTTCGCGATCTTGGCCAGTGATGAGCTATACGGTCCAATGGTGCAGCTCGGCAGTCACCGCATCTAAACAGGAGAACTTTTGAGTGGCCGGCTGATTCTTTAGTTCCATCACTATTAGGACTTCCTCCCTGTTCAGGGTAATACGCTTCGGAATCAAGGGCCCCTGGTGCCACCAGCTACGGGGGAAGTCCTCTAAGCAGCTCAGATTTTTGCTCCTCAGAATGAAGAAGCGGTTCTTCCAATTCTTAAGGGACGAGGGCAGATCGGTAAAGAGCCCACAATGAGGCTTCGCCTGAAAGAACCAGTGCTCGTCGTCCTTTCGGTGAGTTAGCCTGTGCAGTTCGGCGAACACCTTAGCCGTAGGACTAATTCCCTTAGCTAGGCACAGGCCTCGGAAGGCTACTAAGATCCGCCACGAGTTAGGGTGAACTTGAGCAATGCACACTCGGTGATATTTTAGGACCTCCTTGAAGAAGTCATCCAGAGGGAATCGAAGACCGGCCTTTAACTGTT
Organism: Hevea brasiliensis; assembly: GCF_030052815.1. NCBI lineage: Eukaryota > Viridiplantae > Streptophyta > Magnoliopsida > Malpighiales > Euphorbiaceae > Hevea > Hevea brasiliensis. The sequence goes on from NC_079494.1 coordinate 99,604,656, forward strand.
CCTCGTATACCATAACCATGTCATTCTCTTCAAAGAAGTGATCAGCTCGGTGATCGCCGTGACACCGGATAAGTTCGTACGAATCAGGACGAATATTGTACTCCTGGCTGAACGACTGCAGATCGGTTTCTTGCAAGATTGATGGCAGCTCGTCCATAGGAAGATTCTCCCTCCCTGAAGAAGGTGCATGCCTTGATGGTGCGATCCGCCCCCGAGCTGGAACGGAGACCCTAGGAGGTTCTGGTTGTGCGCTTGGCCCGACCACCTCTACTTCATCGGACGACCACGAGAACTGAATGGAAGGAGGGCTCGTCGCTCTCTGACCTTCAGCGCCGCTCATTTTCAAAGGAAATAAAGAATTTAAACTAAAAAGAAGATCAAAGCCCTTACCGGAGTCTGATCGGCGTCGGAAGAACTTAAGAAAATGAGAGAACTTTGAAGTTGTGAGCAAGAGACTGAAAATGACATACAGGAGCAAATGGCTAACCCCCCACCCCTATTTATACTCGTCTGAGCATTTAATGCTCACGAGGTTCCAGGCAGTGCATCGGTTAGCGGGACTCGCCAGCTGTTCTGACACGTCTCACGCATATTCCCAAGAAGGGATCGGTTAATTATAGAGCGGCAGATCAAGGTATTACGGATCGAATAAGTGTCATTCAAATGAAGAATCAGATTGGATAATCACATTAGAAATCAGAAAACAATCAATAAGATGATAATCGACAAAATAAAATCTTTATTTCCAAAAGATCGGATTATATCATTTGGGCGATCTCAAGAAGATCGGACTACATTTCCAAAAGTCAGATTACATCATCTGGGCGATCTCAAGATCGGAATACATTAGAAATCTGATTACATCAAAAGGCCGATCTCTAAAGATCAGCGGAACATCCTATCTAAAAGAGGCCTATGTCAAAGCCTACATTGTGACTGATCCAAAGGGTGTAACCGGCAGCGAACTGAGCCGCTGTCGGAACACCCAATGTGGAGGGAAACCGCTGTCGGAACATCCAATGTGGTGAGAAGCCGAATAAACTCGGAAGAGCGACCGCCAAGGGTCGGCAGAACATTAGCAATTTGCTCAGCCAAAATCGGTTCGCCGATTATTCCAGTTGAACGACTCGAGATCGGCACGATCGAGGTCCGCAATCCAGATCGGTCAATTGATCCAGTTCTCTCACCATCATCGGATAAGGTTATCGCTATTATTCGATCACCGGGATCGTAAATTTTCAGTCGGGGAATATAGAGGTCCATCAGAAAATGATCAAAAGCCACAATCGTGGTCGGAACTTCTGCCGGAGCAGCTAGAACTGGAAAGTAAGAAGGAAGAGAGGAAAATCGAATGAGGAAAGTCTCTTTCGTCAGGGGTATATATAGGGGAAAACGGGCATTTATTGCTGAGCAGAAAACGAAGCGGACACTTCGGGAATTGAGGGGAATTAATGCTTTGACCGGACCAGGGCTGATTAAGGGATCGGAATAATAGAGATCGGAAGATGAGAGACCAGTATGAATGAGCGGAAAAGGAGTGTGGAGAGATCAGAAGGCAAAGAGAATAAGACAAATCCCAATAACTGTCGCCAGAATCAGAGCCGAGGTAGTTAAAGCATTGCAGACGAGATCTCCATCGCACGCCTGAGAATCGCCCACAATACTGACAGGTGCCAGAGTATGTCATGACAGTGCTGTACCTTCCAATCTCCACCATTGATCCAACTTGTAAGGACGAGCCCGGGGCCCTTGGATCAAAGAGGAAGACGACAAGACCAGCGCCTTTTATTCCCAGCCCTTGGATCGCCCAGGTCAACGAAGTTTTGGACTGTCAGATTAGAAGAAGAAAAGGACAAGTATCCTGAGAGTGAACTCGGCCGTTCATTTTGATTCGCCTTAATTCTCAAGCATCCGATCATGTCCTTGAAATCCTGACCCTCCGTCTCCCTCAAGAAAAATCCTGACCCTTCATGGGAGGCACCCGGTCCCTATAAATACCTGCATGAAAAACTGTTCAAATGACGGAAAAAAATATAGACAAGAGGCGGTGATTACAGTGGAATAACTCTGAAACTTAATTCAGTTTGTTACTCTGCTATTTTTTTTTTTTTGAGTTTTCGTAAGAAAAACTTTTGAAACTAGTTTTCTGAAGTATTTTCTTGCAAAAGGGATTCTTGAATACTGAAATTTTTCATTTTCAGTTCGTTCATTATCCTGTGGCACTCTCACTTTCTGTCTTTGTTATCCTCTATTTCCATTCATATTGTCTAAGCTCAACTCCACTCAAGCTTGGTTATTTTGACCCGTTTACATTTTAACAAAAAATACTTCATTTCGAGGCGAACCTTAGTCCTCCAGCTGCCAACCTGCAATCTTGCTACTTTTTGGGATTCTGTAGTTAGTTCAATAGACTCGACTCCCTACAGGTTAGTGTTAATATCGCCATTTTATTAAGTCTAGTTCTCATTTCATGTATTTCCTTTGTCCTCTTTCTTATGCTTGTTGTTTTCTTTAAGTTCATGTCACGCTAAAAAAAAAATACAAAGAAAAGATATGCTCTAGTTTACTCCCGTGTTGGCTTACCCACACTTTTGTTAATCTTTATTATTTCTGAACGCAAGTCATCTAGTCCCGAGTGACGTAGAAGCAGCTAGACAAAATGTAGGTAACTCTGTTTAAAGTGTCTCTTTGAAAAAAGAGGGTCTAAATAACACGTCAGGGAAATAGCAAAATTGAATCACTAGGCTGACGTAGAAGGCGATCCGGCATAATGCCATAAGGCGGAATAAAAATCAAAACTCAGATAAGTAAAAGGGTACAGATAGGATACTGGTAAAGTGACCTTAGGGGAGGTCAGCAAAATTCAGTCCGGCGTCCCTTATTTAGTCACAAAGTACCAACGAGTTAAAAGAAGTCTTATTTTGACCTTTGGCACCTTTAAATCCTAGAACTCTTAAACTTAGACTCTTATGATATATAGCTGTGTCCAAATTTCGAAGAGGTCGGAGGAGAGTTCTTATCCGATCCTCACCTAATTTTATAACAAATAATTTGAAAGAGATCGGAGGAGAGTTCTTATCCGGTTCTCAATCTAAAATTTAAAATAAATACTCAAAAGAGATCGGAGGAGAGTTCTTATCCGGCTCTCAATCTAAAATTTAAAATAAATACTCAAAAGAGATCGGAGGAGAGTTCTTATCCGGCTCCCAATCTAAATTTTAAAATAAATACTCAAAAGAGATCGGAGGAGAGTTCTTATCCGGTTCTCAAACTAAAATTTTAATAAACATTTAGAAAGGAGATCGGAGGAGAGTTCTTATCCGGTTCTCAAACTAAAAATTTTAATAAACTTTTTGAAAGGAGATCGGAGGAGAGTCCTTATCCGATCCTCACCTAAAATTATAATAAATAATTTAAAAGAGATCGGGGGGGAGGTCCTTATCCGATTCTCAAATTGAATTTTAACCAAAAGCCCCTCCAAACAAAATTATGTATCTGGGTAATCCGAATTAGTGAAAAATCAAATATTCCTTTTGTCAAAAGGATTAACATTTCCATTCAAGCCCTCCTAACTAATTTATGAAGAACGCGAAGTTAAATCTACTCACCCTTATTAAGGGACGAGGTGGGGTGCCTAACACCTTCCCCACCCGTTTACGGACCCTGGACTTAGAATCTCTGTCTTGAAGTGGTTTCATTTCAATTTATCTTCTCAAATGGTTTTCTTTAGTTTCCCTCAAAACTAAGGTGGCGACTCCTCACTCTTTCCCACTTCGGTGAGGGATCGTCCAGGCGACCGCAAAACACGTTGCCACAGCTTTGGCGACTCCATTGGGGAGAACTGACTTAACCCCGGTCTAGAGGTCCAAAAGTAGATTTAATTTTGTCCGATCAAATTATAGTTAGATGGGCTCATTCGGCGATATTTTATACGTTAATTATTGTTATTCCTGCTAATTGTTTTACTTGTTTTGCTTGTTTTATTCCCTACAGCGCTTATTGTTCGAAAAAGAAAAAAAGAGGAAAGAAAATCCCCCTATAACTGGGAAGAGGTAAATGTGTCCCTTCACACACTGAACACTCACACGATGTCCTCACACACTTCGGCCCTATACCCGGGCTTTCTTACCCTTTTAGGAAAATAGGAGGGGGTCATGTAGCGGTACCCGTGGATTCTACCCCGTTAGTATCCGTGAAGGCTTCTGCTCAAATTGAAACTCGTTCTATTCACTGTGATACCCGTGGAATTTTCCCGATAATATCATGGTTATAGAACGGGGCTCTGCTGTTTACAGTAGGGGCAATTTGGGAACCTGTGGCTTTTAGAAAATTAGATCTTGAGCTAAACTATCACGATAGCTGAAAGCCATAGTAAGCTACCTTATAAGATAGAACTATCCAAATAGGTAGCGCTCATCCAGTATCAGGAGTCTCCCTATTACAAGACAAAAGGGGCATACTTACTCTTACCCTGTTCTACTTTAATTTCCTTTTTGTGAGGGTAATCTTGAATTCTACTGACACACCTACACATTTTCCTACTTTGATAAATGTGTATGTGTCACCTTGTCAACAGTATGATTCAAAATTACCCAAATTTATCTTGCTAACGGGTTTTTCCGCAGGCATCACCAAACCAAGAGTCTGTGAAAAGGATAGGCATCATTTTTATTATGGCATCCTCAAGTCAGTCGGTGGAAGAGGTTCAGAAAGCTAAACTTTGGTCCAAGTCGGCTCATAGTCCTGTATTCTCGCAAAATGGTGTTTCCAAGGCACATGCTAGCTTACTACCTTCATTAGATCTGAATAAAATTGAAGTCAGAATGAACAGCCTCGAGGGTCTGTCTAATGGATGGAGGTCACTTCCCGATCAGGTCAAGGCACGATTTGAAGAGAAGTACGGGAGGATTGCAACCTTAATGCGAGTCAAGGTCCAAATCCCGACATTAAAGGCCATGCTGTCAGTTTGGAATCCTAAGTACGGGGTATTCTCTTTCAATGACATTGATACGGTTCCCACTATGGAAGAATATCAGGCATTACTAGGGATTCCTTATTCATTGCAGAACCGGATCTACCTACACCTCGAGCATAGGCAGACCTGGAAACGATTGGCACATATGTTGGGTACTTCCCCAGAAGAAGTAAAGTCAAAAGAAACTGTCAAAGGAAACACACATGGTTGGTATTGGACATATCTCCAGAAGTGGTTAGATCAATGCCTCCAAGAGAAACAGTGGGATCGAGCTTCAGTGGCACTCGCCTTTCGAAGCCATTTGGGATCTTGTTCCTGAATATAAAGAACTGGTTCTTCTAGTTCTTCAGCGAAGAGGGGAGGTCGGTAAAAAGTCCACAGTGCGGCTTGGCTTGGAAGAACCAGTACTTGTCATCCTTTCGGCGAGTAAGCCTATGCAACTCAACAAAAACCTTTGCTGTAGGCTCGAGCTTTTTGGCTGGGCATAACCCTCTGAAAGCCATCAGGATCCGCCATGAATTAGGGTGCACTTGGGCTACGCTTACATAATGAAGCTTCAGAACCACCTTAAAGAAATCATCCAAGGGAAACTAAAGTCCAACCTTCAATTACTCCTCATACACCATGATCACATCATTTTATTCAAAGAAATGATCGGCTCGGAGATCGCCTTGGTATCATATAAGCTCAAAAGAGTCGGTTCAGAGGTTATACTCTTGACTAATGGACTGCAGGTCGGTTTCTTTAAGGACCTATGGCAATTCATCCAGGGGGAGATTTTCTTTCCCCGAAGTAGAGGCCCGTTTGGATTGAGCCACCTGACCACGAGCTGGGACGGAGGTTGCAGAAGGTTCAGGTCGTCCACTTGGCCTAATTACCTCAACTTCATCCGATGTCCACGAGATGTGAATGGAAGGTGGGCTAGCAGCTCTCTGACCCTCGGCGCCACTCATTTTCAGAGAAAACAAAAGAAATTAACCAAGAAGAGAATCAAAACCCTTATCGGAATGTGATCAGTGCCGAAAAACTTGAGAAAATGAGAGAAAACGCTGGGATTGCTAAGAGAGGTTCTAAAAATGACATAAGGAAATGATTGAGTCACTTCACCCCTATTTATACCCGTCTGGGCATTAAATGATTGTGAAGTCCCAAGCGACGCATTGGTTAGCTAAATCGCGTTATTTCCTTGACACGTCACAAGAAGGTTCTAGAAAAATATGAAAAAATAAAACAAATGAGAGCGGTTAAATGGAATAAATTTTCAGACTCAAGGATCAGCAGATAGCGACCAGATCGGATGCATTTGTCAGAGTTCGGAAAATAAATAATGCGATAATAAAACAAAAACGTTTAAATAAAATTTCATTTCATTTTCAAAAGATCGGATTACATTATTAGGGCAACCTCAAAAGATCGGATTACATTATTGGGGCGATCTCAAAAGATCGGATTACATCATTTGGGCGATCTCTAAAGATCAGCACTACATTTTGCCTAGTAGTGGCCTATGTCAAAGCCTAGTCTTGTGGCTGAATCAAAAGATGTGTTTGATCAGACAGCCAGCCACAAGTGTTGGATAGATGTGCAGCTCAAATAGGGTGACTATGACTCTCATGATATTGAGCGGAGTCATTGCCGATGTTATTGAACAAAACCGAGCTGCAGTCGGGATGCCCGATGTGGTTGGGAGCCAAATGAACTTCAAGAGGCGGTCACCAATATTAAGATTGAAATTAGCAGTCCTCTTGTCCGAGATCGGTTCATCGATTATATCGGTAGGCCGATTCGAGATCGGCACGATCGTCACTTTCGATCTTGATCGGTAAATTAGTCCAGTTCCCTCACTGTCATTAGATGTTGTCCTCATGGTTCTCCGATTGCCGGGATCGTAAATTTTCAGGTGAAGGGCGAAGAAAATAGTCGGAAAAAGATCAAAAGCAATCACCATAATCAGAATTGTTACCAGAGAAGCTAGAATTGGAGAAATGGAGAAACTAGAGGAGGAGAAGTGAAGTATGAAGGGGATTTCTCATTGGTGTATATATATAGGGCTTGAGCATTTATTTCATGCAGAAACCGAAGCGTATGCATCGGTAACTGAAGAATTAATTACTTTGACTAAGGCAGGTCAGATAACAAGAAAAATCTAGAATGGGAGAGATCGGGAAGCGATGGGGGACCCGATATGAGAGAGATCGGAAAAGAAGAAGGTCATAATAGAGAGATCGGAAGAAATAGAGACCGAAAAGCATGGAGGGATTAAAATAACTTTCAATCAACTCTTTCCACAATCTGAGCCAAATTAGTTAAAGCGTTGCAGGCGTGATCAAATCTCCACCCCACGCCTCATTTGCAGATTCGCCCACCTAGGTGACAGATGCTAAAACAGTTATGGCAATCCTGTACACCTCGATCTCCACCATTGATCATACTTGTAAGGACGGACCCAGAGCCCTTGGATCAAAAGCAGATGACAGGTTCAGCGCTTTTCATTCCTAGCCCTCGGATCCATTTTGTAAGGCAAGACCCTGAGCCGTTGGATTAAGAGAAGAAATGACGGATATTCTGAATGAAATCTCAACCTTCCATTTTGATTCTCTTTAATTCTCAGACATCGAATTATGTCCTTTTGAATCCAAACCCTCCATCTCCCTAGGAGAGATCCTGACCCTTCATTAGGAGCACCCGTTCCCTATAAATATCTGTATGCAATACTATAGAAAGGACGGACAAAAAAGGTGGTGGTGATTATAGTGGAAAGGCGCTGAAATTTGATTTAGTCTTGCTACTTTACCATTCTGAACTTTCGTATAATCGAGAAACTTTAGAAACTAGTTTTCTTAAGTATCTTCATTAAAGGAGTTCTGGACCCTGAAATTCTTCATTTTCAGTGTCTGTTCATTACTCTACAAGACCATTTTTTCGTTCAGTTTTTTCTTCACCACCCTAACATCAGTACATTATTCTCCTTGCTTAACTTCATTCCGACCCGGTTCACGTCACTTCGACTCAATTGCATTCTGACCTGGTTTTCATTACTTCGAAATAAACACTAGTCCTTCGACCGTCAGTTTTCAACTCTGTAGTAGTTGTGGATTCCGGTGTCATTCCATCCGTCTCCTCAACTTCTCACAAGTAAGTGTCTAGACTGTCATTTTGTCGAATACTCGTGCTTTAATTTTCTCCGTTTTTATTCTTTAAATTTTCGTTATATTCAGTCACACTAAAATCCTAAAGTAGATTGTCTAGGCCAAGAGTCATTTCCTGAGTCTTCTTTTTCCATTCATTCGTAAACTCTATTTATCTCCTCATACTTTTCATTTCCTTTGAGCATGGATGTTCAGGTCATGGACAACATTTAGATAATCTAGAAGATATTGGTAGAAATAACCTAACATGAGAACTTCGAGCTTGAATGAATAAAAATGACAAAAGATAGGCATAGCAAAAGGTCAAATAAATTAGAAATAAGAATAGTAGGTCAAACAAATAAGTCATGAGGTTGGGCCACGGAACGAGCCTAGGTGGTAACATAATAGAGCGGGAGTCGAGATAGGATTGGATCCCTGACTAGCGAACTAAAAGAGCTCAGACATCACTAATCAAAGAGTTCTGGTAAGGTGATCACATAGGAGATCGACAAGAAATTCGGTCTTGCATCTACCCTGTAATTATAAGGTTCAGTGGGTTAGGAAAAGTTTTGCATGGGTTTCTTGCACCCTCGGTCACCAGAATCTTCAGTTCGAAGTTCTTATAAAATGCAATTCTGATAAACACATTAATAGTTCAGGGGAGAGTTCTTACCCGAACTCAATCTAATTTTTAACGTACCACATTAAGAGATTCGGGGGGAAAGTCCTCACCCGACCTCGGCCTAATTTTTTCTAAAAAAAAACATCATATATTAAAGAGATCAGGAGAGAGTTCTTACCCGATTCTCATCCAAAATCTTAAAAAAAATATATGTGGAGATCGGAGGAGAGTTCTTATCCGAGACCCTTCACTTAAACTTTAAACAGAATACTTTAAGAGATCGGGGGAAAGTTCTTACCCGATTCTCAGCCAAAAATCTTAAAATATGTAGAGATCGTAGGAGAGTTCTTATCCGGAATCTCATTTAAATCTTAAATAAAATACATTAGGAGACCTGGGAGAGTTCTTACCCAATTCTCAGCCAAACCTTAAAAATGTGGGGGTCAGAGGAGAGTTCTTATCCGAGATCCTTCGCCCAAAACTTTGAACAGAATGCTTTAAGAGATCAGGAGAGAGTTCTTACCTGATTCTCAGCCAAAATTTTAAATAAAACATATGGAGATCGGAGGAGAGTTCTTATCCGAAATCTCCTACTTAAATTAATACATCAAGGGATCGGGAGAGAGTCCTTACCCGAATTCTCTTAACTAAAACCTGAATTAAAACACCACAACTTCAATACATAAAGTAACCCTTAGACAAAATCTGCCATCCGACACTTACTCACTAAGGGTTATCTCATGTACTCATGTCCTTGAGTAGCCCTGAATAGTAAAATATCAAATGTTCCTTTTCCCCTTATGAAGGAATAACATCGTCACTCCAGCCCCCAAATTACCAATTTCAATTTATAAAGAGCATGATACTAAATATGCTTACCCTCGTTGAGGGACGAGGTGGGGTGCCTAACACCTTCCCCATCCGTATATAGACCCCGGACCTAGAATCTCTGTTTTCGAAGTGGTTTCTCCTTAAATTATCTTCATAAATGGTTTTCTTTAATTTCCCTTAAAATTAAAGTGGCGACTCCTCATCTTTCCCACTTCGGTGAGTGCTCGTTGAGGCGACCGTAAAACTCTTGCGACACTATTCATGTCAAATTATTGACTTTCTTATGCTTAAAAGGTATGAAAAATCCAACTATACTCACATACCACATTTTGGGTACCAATTTTGTTGGTTTTGGTTGTTTTCTCAAAAATAAAGTCTTTTAGGCAAAATTGCAAATTTTCAGTTTTTGTGACCTATTTTGCACTGTTCCATTAGTCATGTTGCTATTACAATTTAGCCAAGTTTTCTTCATAGAAATTGTTCCTTATTATCTTAACTTTATTTCCCTTTTTGAATCACTCCATTTGGAGTTTTGTAGCTCAAGTTATAGCCATTTGAACATGGTTGCCGGATTGATCTAACCGAGATTTTATGGGCACCAACCCTGGTTCTGGCAGTTTTAGGTCACCAAATTTGGGTGGCTAAATGACTTAGTTAAGGGAATAATTTGGGTTTATGTTCTTCATGAAAGTTGTAGGTCTATATCGTAGCTTTCTACTGGTAAAATTTCAGGTCATTTGGACCTGCCTAGCCTAAGTTATGGCCAAATGAATAAACACTATTCATTTAGTAATTTTTGTATAGGGTAGAACACTCAATTCCGGATTTGGCCAATTTGTTCACTATGCTATGGTCACTTTCTGGGCATGATTCCTGAATGAAAAATGTGTCATTTTGTGTCTAGTTTTATTCCCAATTGGCTTCACACCAATTGGGTTGGTAAATTTTTAGTTTTGGTCTCTGAAAGGGACCTTGGTCCTACTGCCTGCAGAATGTCCATAACCAATCCGAATTTCCATTTGATTCCAACACTTCCAACATACCACAATTAGTCATACATGACCATTTTTCAGCTCAAACAAGGTCAAACATACCATTTGACCAATTCTCAAAATTTGGTCTCCCAAAACCTTAGGTCCAAAACCCTAACTCACTAATTTTGTTACATTTTACTAAATCAAAACATATAAACATAATTTCTCAACTCATTCAAGCTTAACTACATCATAATTTGCATCAAAAGCATTTATTCTCAACTTAAACCCTAGTTGGCCGAATTCACATATAGTACTCCAACAATTGTTTTCTTTTCCATTTTTTATAATTTCTAAGTTTATTCAACTATAAACACAATAATTAAACTAGAAATTCAAAGTTTAGCTTACTAACCTTTCTCTTTGAAATTCAACCACCTAAATCCTTCACTTTTCTTTCAAAATTTCTTGATCAATCTTCTTTTCTAGTTGCCCAAACAAGGTTTAATGATGGTAAGTAAGGGGTGTGGTGCTCCAATGGAGTTTTGGGAGAGAGCTTGGGAGAGAGAGATGGGGCAGCAATATGAGGAAGAAGACAAAAAAAAAATTTCTTTTATTTTGTTATTTTAATCTACTTTAATTCACAATTATCCAATAAAAATTTCAAATTTTTTAATTATTAAGTTTATTACATCATGCATGATGTCATGAGTCATCAATTCTTTTCTCCGATTTTATTTGACAGTTAGGTCAGGAGTCAGCTCCAGGGGTCAATTGACCAAATTGCCCCTCGCCGGTTCGATCCGATTTGTAAATAATTCAATATTTCTTCCAGATCTCTGACCTAATTATTTGACCTGCTTAACCACTCTTTGTGATTTTCTCTTTTCTACTGTGTTCGCAATAGTCCTAAGGACCGCGGCGTCACATTTTATGGTTCGAAATTTGAGTTTAAATCGACCTCGCAGTCCTTCCCGAGAAGGTCACCCATCGCTATGACTCTCGGCTCATTTAACTTCTTGTGTTCTGTTTTTCTTATTTATACTTAACTAATTGACAATTGCTAATTATTTGTGTTCAGGGCTTCTCTAGGTGTCTTAGATGTGGTTCTAATCCCCTTAATTATCTGGATCGACACCAGTCATCGGAATAGTGAAATATACCAGGCTATGCAAATAGGGGTGTTACAGTCATTTAGAATTTTATTGCAATTTCTCAAACTTTATAGAATTATTTATGGTCACACAATTAGCTTGAATTCAAATGTCCTATTTTAACATACTTCTATTTAGGTCAGTAGCTTTTACCTTAAATTCTGGTCCTATACATTTATAATTTGATGAAGTTGCCTAAAACAAAGTTTTAGGTCTCTTTCTTAGCTTTCCAAATTGGTATGGCTCATTTAAATTGGACACTTCTTGTGGGAGATATGCTTATTTGAATTTTCTAGATTTTATGGTCAAATGTGCCAATTCCAGATTTAGTGTGCCAACTTAATCAAGTTAATTGACCTTATTCCCTTGATTTCTGGGTTTTGGTCAAATTACCAATATTGTAGATCTATATCTTATTGAAATTTTGGCACTAATTTCATGTCATTTGGGGTTTTCTAGACCAAGTTATGGTAATTTTACTAATGCTAGTCAAGTTACACTTATTTGACAAATTCTGGGTCACTTTTAGGTAAATTTGAAGTCTGGCAGTTTTTGTAACCCAACTTGGGCAATCAATTTGACTTAGTAAATGGCATTTTTGGGTTCTATGATCTTCACAAAAAATGTAGCTCTATGTCTAAGCTTTCCATTAATATAAATTTCAGGTCATTTGGACCTGTTTTGAGTGAGTTATGGCCAAAAGACTTATTACTATTCATATGGTCAAATTCTGGGTTCACATTTTAGGCAATCCGGATTTGGTCACTTTTTAGGTCATTTTCTTGGTAGAATTTTGGCATGACCTCTACATGAAAGTTGGTTCACTAAATGTCTAATTTTACCGTCAATTGGCTTCATACCAATTAGGGTCACACATTTCCATTTATAACCTAAAATATATACTGTTTTCAATCACCATAAGCTACATTAAAGATTAGCACTTCTAATGGACATCATGCATAATGTAATTTGGTCAATTATCCATCAACAACCCAATTTTGATCAATATCCAGCAACAACTTAATTGATCAAGTAACCAACAATTTAATCAAATGTCCAAATACAACTCAAGTAAATATCCATCACACTCAATTCAATTTAAATCAATATCTGACCACAGTTAAATTCTCCAATCCCTAATTCAATTTATCCAAACCAACAATATACATTCCATTGCTCATTAATCAACATTAATGTACTTGAAATAAGGCCTTCCTAAGCACATCAAGGCTGCCCAAATTTGCACATATGCTTCAACTTTCATATTAACTTCATAACCTTACTTCAAATACACAATTCAAACATACACATGCCAATTAAACTCTTATAGATTTAAGCACTTTAATCAACACCTCAAATCACCATTTACATGAAGAAATAATTCATACTCCCATGGACATGAGGGCTGCTGAATTGAGGACTTGTCAACACTCATCAAATTCTTTAAATTCTTCCATATTCTAACTCACCATAACCTCAATTAAAACTTTAATGAAGCAAGTAAGGAAAACAAGCACTTACCTCTTTTGAAGCTTGACCAAAACTTCACCAAAACCTTTCTTTCTTGCTCCCTATCTCTTCCCCAAGCTGTATGGACCAACTTTAATGAAGGATAATGGAAGAAAATTGGCTTGGATCATGGAGAGAGAGAGCTTGGCCATGGACGGCCATGGATGAATCTGAGAGAAGAAAAGGATTCAGCCACTTGAAGGTTTGAGAGGAAGAAGGAAATGAAATGGTGATACACCTGTCCCTTAGTGTTTTTAATCTGTCCATAGTGCTCCACTAACTCATACTTATCATTTAAAAAATGCAAATCTTCCCCTAATTGCAATTATGCCCTAATTTTTTACTATTTACATTATATGTAAATTTGCTTATTTTCATGACATTTTCAGAATTCAACACTACTTATTTTTAATCGAAATTCAGGTCAAAAGTAAACCCTAGGTGTCAATTGACCAAAATGCCCCTATTCGGTTTGTATTCCTAATTTTTCGATAACACCGATTTTTATCGATTTCTTGATTTTTCGTTTTTCTTTGTACTAATTCATTAATTTTTCTTTAACATTTCTAATATTAATTACACCTCTATAGGCCTTTATTCATCTCTCAAAAATTATTTCCGAGGGTTCCCCGCGGTCTAGAGCTAGTCAACGGTCCTCGCCGTAACTTCCCAGTGCGGTCACCCATCGCTACAGTTTCTGGCTCGTTTAACCTAATTGCACTTCATCTCTTTTATTTTCTCTTAATTTTTCTTGTATTTTCTTACCTTATATTTCATCATTTTATGTCTTCTTAATATCATTTAAGTGTAGTTTCAGACATGCCGGTTGTCCGGACAGACACCAGTCATCGAAACAGTGATTTGCATAGGACTATGCATATAGGGGCGTTACACTATTTAACCTTAAGCAGACAAGGAATACAAAGGCCGAAATTTGTTGAAAATGTTACTTAGGGTAAGCAATACCTTAAGCAGATTGCCCAAAATGTGAAAAACTCTACTGACCTTAGTATTTTTACACCTCATTTCCTATCCAATCTGTTGTCCCAAAATAGTCCAAGAGGGGGGGGGGGGGGGGCGGGCGCTGTGAATTGGACTTAAATAATTTTTCGGCCTTTGCTTGTAGTCTAATGAAAAATTGTGGCTTTGTTCAACTAGGTGTTTCTATATGTAGTAAAGAAATATGTGTTTCAAGAATGTGTTCCTAAATTGCAATTCAAGCTTCAATCAAAATTTATAGTAATTTTTAGCACAACATACATCACAAGATATTCTATTAATTTTTCAACCTAATCAATATATCTTCATATATATCAACCCAATCTATCATCAATATCATTCAATATCCAATATCATGCATGGATAATAAATTACACAAAAGTAAAGAGATTAGGGTTAGAGAAATCAAACACAATGATTTTTATAGTGGTTGGCTTAACTAGCCTACATTCACTCTCTCAAATATCTTTCTTTGAGTCTTCACTCCACTATTTGCTCTTTTGAGGGAAGAGACCAAAAGCCCTTTACAACTTCTTCAACACCAAGCCTTTACAAAGGTAGCTTGAAAACCATAATAAGTGCTATCCTAAGCACTCACACTCACAAGCTTTAATAGGTGCTTATACAACCTCTCTTAAATGCAATTTAATGTTTTAACATTCACTCTCACTCAATAAAAATCAAACTATAAAGAAGAGATGAGTTGATTTGCCAATGGTAGCTCAAACACTTTAAAGCACTTGAATGAAAGCAATAAATAAATTATCAAGATTGGAGAGCAATTGTAGGCTGTCATTAAGTGTAAAATAAAGTAAAAAATGTGTATTTATAGTTCCAAATTATTTAGACCATTTGAAACCCTTTTGGAATGTTACACACATTGTTCTAGGCAAAATAGCTGTTATTTTGTTCTTTTGCACAAAGTAGAGTAACTCTGATCATTTAATAAATTAATGAAATTTCAGCAACAGTGGCAAAATAGTTAGCAAATTATAATTTTGGCAAAAGACTAATTTACCAGATACCTGTTAAAAATCTGATTTAGACCTTAAGAAAAATATATATTCCAATAGAAATATCCAAGGTCATGATGAGAGAAAATTTTATAAAGTAATTGAAAGAAAAATTAATTTTGAGCTCCAATTGACAAAAACTCTCATTCATTCTTTTTACATAAATCCTAAGACTCAATTCCTAACTCTATGACTTTCATACCTTCAACTTGAGTCTTATCTTTCATAATCTTGTTCTTTCTTTAATCTTGAGATGCCTTTGAGTGCCCTTCCTCCTTAGATGCAACTTTAAAGATTTTTCATGAATAAGAGAAAGAATATACACATCACTTGAAATTGAGTTAGATAGATTCTAGTTAAGTTTTGTTATCATTAAACTCAATGCTCATTTTGAGCTATACGGGGTCAACAATCTCTCCCTTTTTGATGATGACAAAACTCAATTGAATCACCAATCAAGAATAAATAAAAGTGCGCATAAGTTTATATATAACCAAGCATGTCAGTATGTGGGAATTACTCCCCCTAAATGTATGCACACAAGTTAAAAAAAAAAAAATCAAAAGTATTAATAGCTATACAAAACTCCCCCTGAATTTATGCTACAAAAAATATTCATAAGATATCCACAATTTCAATATGCAAAATGTTAAACTTAATAGTTTGCATACATAAGCCACAATAGTTTGCACACACACTTCTAAAACATAAGCACACATCCATTCTCAAAATAATTTGCACACACATACATCAACATAAGCACACATCCATTTGCACACATAAGCCACAATAGTTTGCACACGCGCTTCTAAAACATAAACACACATCCATTCTCCCCCTTTTTGTCATCAGCCAAAAAAGAAATAGGAGATATTAATCCAAAAAGAACCAAGTAAGCACAAAATGGATTGAACAGTAGCAAATTGAAAAACCATCTAGCAATAGTAGGAAACATATCAGTGAACTAAAAAAGTAGGTCATTATCTAAACATTAAGTCTTTTACTCCTTCGAACAACTTTAGAAGGCACTTTCTTCTTCTTAGAAGGTTTGGCAGTAGGTGGTTGAGAAACTTGAATAGCCAAAGCATCACAAGAATCATGCTCCTGTGATTCATCTTCATCAAAATTGTTTTGGAGAGCAACAGACAGACACTGGTATGGATTTGTCACTGTAGACTTAACTCTTTTTCTACTACTCTTAGCTTGAGAAGCTTCAGCTATAGGAATTTCAGGTGGAGCACCCTCCTGTTGATCCTTTAGAGAATCACCATTCTTTTATGTAGACTCAACTATAGGTTCTACAACCTGTTCATTTTCATGCTCAATAGTAGGTTCAACTATAGGTTCTACAACTTGTTTACTGTCATGCTCAATAGTAGGTTCAATTGCAAGTTCTCTAACCTGTTCACTTTCATGCTCTACAGCAGCAGTAGATTCACCAAGCCCTGTGCCTCCACACTCTGTGACACCCCTTACCCGTGTACAGTATACCCGAGTAAGTAATGCCACACGGTGTACCGGCACACTCTAATATACCTTAATTAATTTATATCATGCTTTTGAATATAATTTGTGAAATATAATTTATTTAAGCCATTTACCTAAATTATTATTTATTTGAGGTTCCGAAAATTTTAAAGAAAATCCAGCAGAGTACCGGCTAAAAATGGAGAAAATAGTTCTTCGGAACCTGTGAAAAACACTTCCAATATTCATGTCTCATCATCTCAAACTCCAATATCAAAATCTCAACAACATTTCTCAATTTCAGTTCTCAATCATCCATTTCTCATAATACTCATATACAAACAATAAATAAATGCTCAAATTTTGCATTCATAACCATAACTTTCATTATTTACATGAACATAAAAATAGTTTACATAGATCCAAATACATATGAGAAGATAAAAATTTAGTTACAAAATGACAAAATGACACCTAGTGCCCTACCGATGCACTGCAGGTGGTGAGGTGACACGGACACTGTGCAGAACTGCAGGATGGACTCACCCAGTCTGCGGTCTACTGGGCTCACGATCAGTATCTCCAGTACCTACGCGTGGCAAAAGCAACGTGCTAAGCAATAATGCTTAGTGGTGCAATAATAAAATAAAAGAAAATAGCAGAAAATAAATATGTAGTGAATGTACATGTTTTATTTGTTTTGAATTTGTATATCATTAATTTTGTCCACTTTCATTCATTTGGTTGCCCAAGTAACCTATACTGAACGACTGGACTGGATAACGGGTAAACTAGCACTGGGTATCTAGTACCTCGGGCCGTCACCCCATTGGTCACATATGTATCTCCCGGTGTGCAACAGAACAGCTAACAAGCTGTAAATAATATTAGGCACGAGGCCAAGTCTCAACACAATATCAAAATGGCTAAAAGCCATAAAATCATAGAATGGCATAATGCCATGTGCAGTACTGCTAACTGAACCCTATTGGCATGCCAAACTATCCAAACCAATCTTGTTAGGTATACTAGGGAATTTGATACTTTAAAATTCTTCAAATTGTGAATTTCAAGTTTTTGTGTCACTATTCACTTCAATGGTCAACAAAAAGTTGACTTTTAGGTAGAAATTAGGTACATTGGTTTTGGCATTCCCAACATACCACATTTTGCATTTAAAACTTGTTGGAATTGGTCACCATTACCATTTCTAACTTAAAACCAAGAGGGCAGAAATTTCAGTTTTTGAAGCCTAAGTTTACTGTTCCATTAAGCACTGTTGCAGTGGGAATTTGAAGAAATGGCAAACATGAAAGTTGTTCCTTATTTTGTCTAGTTGAATTTCTTTTCTTGAATCACTCCATTTGGAGTTTTGTAGCTCCAGTTATGGTCCAAAAACCACAGCTGGCCGGATTTCCATTCTGCAGAAATTACCATATCTACAGTAACATGAACAGTGACTGGAATCACTTTGTTGGATGGGTTCTGGCCATAATTTGGGGTAGGTTCCTTCATGAAAGTTGTTTTTCTATGTCTTAACTTGTTGCTGTAAAAATTTCAGGTCAATTGACCATATCTACAGTGAGTTATGGCCAAATGAACAGTTACTGTTCATTTGGTCATTTCTGCAGGTGCTGTTGCAGGGTATCCGGATTGGGGCCAACTTTTGGTCCTCTTGCTTTGGTCTTTTGGGCATGGTTTCTTCAGCAAAAATGTGCCATTATAAGCCTAGTTTCATGTCCAATTGGCCAAACACCAATTGGACTAACACAGCCAAAGGTATGGCAGTCCAAGTGGACTGAAATTTTAGTCACCCTGCTGCACTCACAAGGCAGCATACTCATTCACTTTGCCATGCTACATTTCAGTCCAAATTATGGTCAACTTACCTAAAATGGTCATTAATTGACCATTAAAATGTTCTCTAACAATTTCCTAAGCCAAGTCAAATTTTCACTACTCAAAACCCTAGTGTCCATTTCAATTTACTCATACACCTTAGTTAGCACACTAGGTCATTATCCATGCATATATATACCTTAAACATCATTTCTAGCCCACTCTAAGTTCAACAAAAAACTCATTCCTATTCCTGCAATAGGGCTGCCAAATTTCATGTACACATACACATGAGTTTGTTTTGATTTTAGTTACAAATTCTTACCTATTCCAAGTCTTTAACATAGAAATAAAGAGCTTTAGGTGTATATGTGCACTAACCTTACTTGAGAGCTTTTCAAAAGCTCAAATTCTTCACTTTCTTCTCTTCTTCTTACTATCAATCTTCTTCTCAAGGTGAAATAATTAATTTTTGTACTTGGAGGGTAGGGAAATATGGTGGAAATGATGGAAATCTAAAGCTTGAAAAAGCTTTAATGGTGGGTGGCTATGGGAATGGGTTTCGGCCAACATAGAAGAGGAAGAAGGCAGCTGGTTTTTTTTAATTGTTTTGGTCATATTTATCTCTTTTTATTAGTTAAGTAAATGGTTGGTTGAATGCAATTGGTGGTGGCTTTTAATGACATCACCTTATGTCATAAATAAACCCTTTTTCTCATTTTTCTTTTCTTTTCATCACTACTCATTTTCAATTTAATTTTTAGTAATGTTTATTCATATTTTATTTTATAATAATTATTTACTCAACTGGACAAGTCGGCCAAAAATCACCTCTGAAGGCGAAATGACCAAAATGCCCTCCGTTTGGCTTAATGGGTCAAAATTGTCTGTACCGATTAAAAAATTTTTCTAAATATTTTCTTGGCATTCTAATGCCATAGGAACCTCAATGACTCTTCTCTGGAGTCCCAAAAATTATTTTATGAATTTTTCCCCGGGTCTAGGGCTCCTCGTTGTGAGAACCGCAACTTCCCTCTGGTTACCCATCGCTTGGGCACCGGCTCATTTGACTCGGTTGTATTTTATTTCTAAAATTTTTACTAAATATTTCTTATTAATATTTGAGTTAATTATGGTCCCTCACTTTAGTTTAAATATTTTTCCGGACGTTCTAGCTGTCCGGACCGACACCGGTCACCGAAACAGTAGAATGTACGGAGTTGCTACCGGGAGGGTGTTACACACTCAGCATTACCATGATCAGAAGTACTTCCATCATGAGTAGAAGGATCACTAGCATGTGCATCAGTCTCAACTCTAGTTCCAGAATCATTTCCCTGTGCCTGCTTAAGATCTACAATCTTTTTCTTTAAATCCTCATTTTGAGCAAGTAAATGATCCACTTTGTAATCAACAATATCCACAAATTTCTTCAAAAGCTCAAGAGACTGATTAGTTGCACTAAATTTCTCATTAATAAATTCTTTCAATCCTTGAAGCTCACTCATAATCTCATTTTTGAAATCAGAATCAACTTTGGCTTTAGAAGATCCACTTTTTTTAAAATGTTTCTTTCTACAGTCATTATCAGAATGAATTTCTCTAAGCACAATTAAATCTGCCCTAGAACTTTCCTTAGAGACATCTATATCCAGCTCTCTAAACAAGGCAGTTAAAAGATGAGAATATGGTAATTTGCCAATTCCATAGGCATTACACATATTTTTGAAAATCAGATAGGCCAAATTCATTAACATTTAATTAAAAATATGCCACATGATGCACATGTCCAAATAACTTAAATATCCATAGCTGCCAGATTTAGGACAGAACACATAATTCACCATATTATAAATAATCTTAATGTGCTGAAGGACTTTAGTGCTAGTGGATTTTTCACTAGTGAAAGTGTTGGCAAGAAAGATTTCACTCTCAAATTCAACCAAATTAAAACCTTGAACTCTAGCAACATCTTTATGAGCAGAAATCTTATTTCCATTATTAAGCAATTTTAAGGCTTTGGCAATTAAATCAACAGAGGCCACATATATTTTATCACTCATGGTAGCCTTAAATCTGTCTTCTTCATCGACAACTTTCAAAGTTCTATAAAATTCTTGGACTAGTCTAAGATAGTAAACATCAGTGCATTCACACACATTCAACCATTCTTGAAATTCAAAGAGTTCCTTAAAATGAAAATCAACCTGATCAAAACTTGCCCACTTTATAAACTTACAGTCCACAAGCAATTTTTCAATAAGAGATCCAGTGCATTTTGAAGCAGCTTGTTCATTCTGAATGTCGATCCCACATACTTTCCTTCCCTTTCACTTTTCTTGTACCATGACTGTAGGTTCAACTTCTTCAGACGAATCGGATGATACAATGTCAGAATCAACTTCGGGTAATTTCCTCTTTCCCTTTAATTTTTTCTTTAAAGCAGCAACAAGTATTTCTTCAGATGAAGAAGAGGACGATGAGGCTACGGCTGGAGTTTTACGTTTAGTGCGAGCCATAGTCGATGAACCAGAGGCACAAGACTCCAATAAGTGTAGGGATGAAGCAATGAAGAACGAAATTTGAAAATGGGTTTTGGTGCAATGAGCAATAAGCAATGGGCTAGGGTTTTAAAAAATTACGTGATTAAAGATAAATTTAAAAAGAAATGAGATCAAGAGAGACATTGAGAAATGAGATTTGAAATGGGTTGATGCAATTTTGTGAAAAAAAAAATTTGAAGGTAGAAAATGGGTAAAAGTAGCACTGAGAAATGATGAGAAGGTGAGGAAAGAGTTGGGTGTGGTGAGAGAAGAAAAAAAATGCAGATGGGCTACGGTTCCGTATAGCAGTGAATATAACTGGGAAGGTGTAAAATCAAATTTTCTTGAGTCCAGCGTTTTCTTTCTTTTTTATTTTTATTTTTTTATTTTTTTAATTATTATTATTATTATTATTTTAAGACAACAAGAAAAAAAAATTGAATAGTCAAATGCATTGATTGGCGCATAGAGAGTCCCATGCACAGATACGTTTGAGGATAAATTTTAATAACTGTTACTGAATTTATATGGTTATAATACTACTGTCCTTAAACTTTAAAATATAACATAAACCCCCCAAAACTTTCAAATTTTGCACAATAAAATCCCTCTGACTTTCAATTATTGATTTTTAAGTTAGAAACTTATGTGAACAGCTCCCACATGGTGTTTTGTCAACATTTCTCTCTTTTCTCTTATGCAAAGTGTAAAATTATTCTTTCTACACATGAAAAAAATATTCTGTCTATAGAGAGGAGAATAATTCAATTTAAATATGGCTTGAGAGAAAAGAGAAATACTGACTAAGCTCCATGCTGGAACTGTCAAGGTCAGCGTCTAACTGAAAAATCAGTAATTAGAAGTTAAAAGGATTTTACTGTGCAAAATGTGAAAGTTGATGGGGTTTTATGTTACATTTTTAAGTATAAGGGCTGTAATGTTATAATTAGATAAGTTCAGAGACGACTGTTAAAATTTATCCATACGTTTGAACTTAAAATTTAAACAGCACAAGACATAGCAAACTAATTTTAGGCACGCAACAGTAGCATATAACTTAGTAAACTAAATTTCACAAGTATAAAATTAAGTTAGCTACTGTTATATAGAATTTTCTTAGCGAATTAATATCATAGAAAATCACTCATAAATCAGACAATATACTAATATATTAAATCTATATGAATGAACTTTCAAGCAAGTGGTTCACTCATGCCAATTTCCCTTTTAATTTTCAAAAAGTTTCCTCATTGAGTGGTTTTGTAAGAATATCTGTAAGTTGATTTTCAAAAGCAACAAATTCAATTTTGATATCTCCATTTTGAACATGATCTCTAATAAAATGATGTATAATCTCAATAGGTTTTGTTCTTGAATGTTGAACTAGATTTTTTATCAAGTTTATGGCACTTGTGTTGTCACAGCTAATTGGAATATGATCATATTTTAAACCAAAATCTTCCAATTATTGTTTCATCCATAAAATTTGAGCAACACAACTACTAGCAACTATATATTCAGCCTCAGTTGTAGATAGAGCTACTGAAGTTTGTTTCTTGCTGTGCCAAGAAACTAGTGTAAAACCAAGAAATTAACAAGTGGTACTTTTTCTATCCAATCTACTACCAACAAAATCTGAATCACTATAACCAACAAGTTCAAATGAATCACATTTTGGATATAATAAACCAATTGAGTGTGTGCCAATGAGGTATTTGAAAATTCTTTTAATTACACTTCGATGGGATTCTTTTAGACATGATTGAAATCTTGCACATAAGCAAACACTAAAATATATGTCTGGTCTAGATGCAGTAAGATACAAGAGAGAACCAATCATACCTTTATAAAGCTTTGCATCTACTTCTTTAGCTTTTTCATCTTTTTCCATTTTAATTATTGAACTCATAGGAGTGCCAATGCTGTTCAAATCTTCCATTTTAAATTTCTTCAACATATCCTTGATGAACTTTGATTGATTTATGAAGATGCCATTTTTCATTTGCTTAATTTGAAGTCCAAGGAAGAATGTGTGCTCCCCCATCATGCTCATCTCAAATTCATTCTGCATAATCTTAGAAAATTTCTTACAAAGAGATTCTTTAGTAGCACTAAAAATTATATCATCAACATATATTTACACAATAAGCATATCATTATGACGCTTTTTAACAAAAAGTGTTGTGTCCACTTTGCCTCTTTGGAAATCATTGTGTAAAAGAAATTTACTAAGTCTTTCATACCATGCTCTAGGAGCTTGTTTTAAACCATATAAGGCTTTAGTAAGTTTATAAACATAATTTGGATAATCATGATTTTCAAATCCCGGAGATTGTGCAACATACACTTCCTCATCAACATAACCATTTAAAAATGCACTTTTAACATCCATTTGATAAAGCATAAAATTCTTGTAACATGCAAAGGCACACAATATTCTAATAGCTTCAATTCTAGCAACCGGAGCAAAAGTTTCATCAAAATCAATACCTTCCTCTTGGTTGTAGCCTTGAGCCACTAGTCTAGCTTTGTTTCTAACAACATTGCCTTTTTCATCCATTTTATTTCTAAAAACCCATTTAGTTCCAATAATTAAATGATTTTTAGGTTTAGGAACCAAATTCCAAACCTTGTTTCTTTTAAATTGATTGAGTTCTTCTTGCATGGTAAGAATCTAACTCTCATCATTTTTAGCTTCTTCAAAACATTTAGGTTCAAATTGTGAAACAAAGGTAACATTATCAAAATATTTTCTCAATTGTGCTCTAGTCATCATCCTTTGTGATGGATCATCAATGATGTCTTCTTTGGGATGATTTCTATGGAATCTATATTCTTTAGGAAAATCTTCATGTTGGGGTTCATTCACTTGTAATTCATCCAAATTTGGCATTTCTTCATTTATTTGATCATTGTAGGCATTATGGACATCTATTGTGGTATCTCCTTGAGTTTCTTCAACTTTGTCATCATTTTGTTCCATTTCTTGACTTGATTTTTTATTTTCTTTTCCAAACACCTGGTCATAATTATCATCAAAAACATCTTTCCTTCTAATAGGAGGGTTAGCCTCATCAAATAAAACATGAATAGTTTCCTCAATGGCTAGTGTTCTTCTATTAAACACCCTGTATGCTTTACTCTTTGTTGAGTACCCAATAAAGATTCCTTCATCTGATTTAGCATCAAATTTCTTCAAGTTATCCTTCTTATTATTCAAGATATAGCACTTACATCCAAATGCTCTAAAATATTAAATATTTGGTTTTCTTCCTTTCTAAAGCTCATAGGAGGTCTTTTTCAAAATTGGTCTCATCAAAATTCTATTCAAAACATAGCAAGAAGTGTTAGTGGCTTCAGCCCAAAAATACTTTGGCAAATTATTTTCATTCAACATGGTTCTAGTCATTTCTTACAAAGTTCTATTTTCCTTTCTACAACCTCATTTTGTTGTAGAGTTCTAGGAGCTAAAAATTATGATTAATTCCATGTCTATCACAATATTCTTCAAATAAATTATTGTCAAATTCTGTTCCATCATCATTCCTTATAGATGTAATGCAAAAGCCTTTTTCATTTTGAACCATTTTACTAAAAGAAGTGAATTTCTCCAAAGTTTCATCTTTATGAGCAAGGAAGAATATCCATGTATATCTTGAATAGTCATCAATAATAATTAAAGCATATGTCTTCCCACCAAGACTAATAGGAAACACGGGTCCAAACAAATCAAGATGAAGCAACTCTAATGGCTTAGTAGCGGAAACAACATTTTTAGATTTAAAAGATGCTCTAGTATGCTTTTCTAGTGCACATGCCCTACATTGAAATTCATTTTCATAGTTAATCTTAGGAAGACCTTTAACAAGTTCTTTCTTAGACAATTTTGAAAGTGTATGCATGCTTGCATGTCCTAATCTTTTATGCCATAAATAACTAATATTATCAAAAGATACTAGACATGTACCATGATTAGTTTTAATATTATTTATGTTAACAAGTAAACATTATTAGATCTATTTTCAATGAATAATGTGTCATTATTTAAGTTACTAATTGTGAAATGAGAAGAAGTAAACTTTATCTCAAAACTTTTATCACAAAGTTGGCTTACACTTAGCAAGTTGTATTTCAAACCTTCAACAAGTGAAACATCTTCAATGCAAGGTTTAGTTCCAATTGTGCCATTTCCAATTATTTTCCTCTTTCCTTTATCTCCAAATCTCACATGTCCTCCATCTACCATTATGATTTTTGAAAACTTGTCCTTTTCACCGATTATGTGTTTTGAGCAACCACTATCTATATACCATTTCTCACTTTCCTCCATCCCTTTAAAGCAAACCTAAAATTTAATCATTTAGCTTTAGGTACCCAAGCAACTTTGGGTCCTTGGAGGTTAGTGTCTTTAAGTAAGGTTCCCTTTGGTACCCATACCTTCTTTACCTTAAGGAAATCCTTCCTAAGTGCACAAGAACTAATCATATGACCTCTTTGATTGCAATAATAACATGTGACATTAGGCAAGGAGGATGTAGATGCTTTAATGAAATGATTCTTTTATGTCCCATTGTTCATGAAATCGTCAAAACCAATTTCATATTTTTCATTTGAAATTCTTTGGCTTTTAAGAAGTACATCTAGAGTTTCTTTTCCTTTTGTAAATTTTGTCAAATCATTTGTCAAAGATTCTATTTTAGCTTCAAGAACCTTATTTTTCTCAATAAGCTTTTCACAAGTTTCTTTTGAGTTTTTCAACTCCAAATCTAGCTCTTTAAAAAAAGCAATTTGTCCTTTGTAAAATTCATTTTCTTTATACACATTAGACATAGCAATATTTTGTGATCTTAGTGATTCAATTTCTAAATTCATTTTAGTGCATTTTCTCTTATAGTTTCCATACTCATCATATACTTTAGTAAATGCAAGTTCAAGTTCCTCTACATTAGGGGGTTCAAGAGAATTTACCTCATTTTCTCTTTCTTCTTCCTTTTGTGAACTTTTGGCTTTCTCTTCAAATGCCATCATACAAAAGTTTGCAACTTCTTTATCACTTAATTCATCATTTGAAGATTCTTCACCATTGCTCCATACAACTTTCATAGCTTTCTTGCTCTTGTCTTCTTTTCTTTTCTTCTTTTTGAGCAATGGACACTTGGGCTTGATATGTACCGGCGTAACACTCCTATTTGCATAGCCTACTATATTTCACTATTCCGGTGACCGGTGTCAGTCTGGATAATTTAGGGGATTAGAACCACACTTAAGACAACTAGATAAGCCCTGAACACAAATAATTAGTAATTGTCAATTGGTTAAGTATAAATAAGAGAAACAGAACACAAGAAATTAAATGAGCCAAGAGTCACAGTGATGGGTGACCTTCTCGGGAAGGACTGCGAAGTCGATTTAAACTCAAATTTCGAACTATAAAATGTGACGCTGCGGTCCTTAGGACTATTGCGAACACAGTGGAAAAGAGAAAATCACGAAAAAGAACTATTAAGCCAATCAAATAATTAGGTCAGGGATCCAGAAGAAATATTAAATTATTTACAAACCGGGTCTAACGGGCGAGGGGCAATTTGGTCAATTGACCCCGAGAGCTGACTCCTGACCTAACTATCAAATAAAATCGGAGAAAAGAAAATTTCAGAATCGGGAATTAAATTAAAGAATTAATGAAAAAATAAATAGAAAAAAAAAAGAAAAAGGAAAAGTGGAAATTGGTGACATCATGCATGACATCATGCATGATGTAATAAACATTAATTAAAAAAAATAAAATTTGGAGAATTAGTGGTCTTCCATAAAGGATAAAAGATTAATAAAAGAAAAAGAAAAAAAAAAGAAAAGAGAGTCATCTTCTTACCGTCCCTCTCTCTCCCATAGCTCCTCCATGTGCAACCCTCCATTAAAGCTTGTTTCAAGCTTTAAAACCTTTACCAAACCCTAGTTTCTCCCATAACCACTTCATAAAACCTTGTGTTTGAGCTTTGAGAAGAAGATTGAAGTAGAAAGAAGAGGAGAAAATTTAAGGAAAGGGAGGTGGAAAATTCTGCACAAAGGTTAGTGATCCAAACTTGAAATTTTTGGTTTAATTCTTGTGTTTATAGTTGAATAAACTTAAAAATTAACATAAAAAGAAACAAAAACAATTGTGAGGGACCAAACCTGAAATTCGGCTAGCCTATGGAGGGGAGTGATTTGCTTGTGTTTTGATTGAATTAATTATGTTAGGAAGCTTAATTGAGTGATGGAGTGATATTAGTATGCTTTGAATTAGTTAAATGTAACAATCAGTGTAGTTAGGATTTTGGCACTTAGGGTTTGGAAGACAAAAATTTGGAGAAGTGGTCAAATGGTGTGTTTGACCTTGTTTGAGGTGAGAAATGGTCATTTGTGACCAATGAGGTATGTTGGAAGTATTGGAATTGAATGGAAATTTAGATTGCTTAGGGCCATTATGTAGGCAGCAGGACCAAGGTCCCTTTCAGGGACCAAAACTGAGAATTTACAAGCCCAATTGGTATGAGGCCAAGTAGGAATGAAACTAGACACAAAATTACACAATTTTCATGTAGGAATCATGCCCAAAAAGTGACCAAAACCTAGTGAACAAATTGACTAAATCCGGACTTAGACAATCTGACCTATACAAAAATGACCAAATGAATAGTATTTGTTCATTTGGCTATACTTTAGGCTAGGTAGGTCTAAATGACCTGAAATTTTACCAGTAGAAAGCTAAGATATAGGCCTACAACTTTAATGAAGAATACAAACTCAAATTATGCCCTTAACCAAGTCATTTAGCCACCCAAAATTGGTGACCTAAAACTGCCAGAACCAGTTTTGGTGCCCAAAAATCTGGGTAAGTCCAATCTGGCAGCCATGATTCAAATGGCTATAACTTGAGCTAAAAAACTCCAAATGGAGTGATTCAAAAAGGAGAATAAAGTTAAGACAATAAGGAACAATTTCTATGCAGACAACTTAGCCAAATTCTAACAGCAACATGACCAATGGAACAGTGCAACCTAAGGCACTAAAACTGAAAATTTGCAATTTTACTTAAAAGACCTAAGTTTTGAGAAAACAACCAAAACCAAAAAAATTGGTGATCAAAATGTGGTATGTGAGGATAGTTGGAGTTCCCATACCTTTTAAGTATAAGAAAGTCAATATTTTGACATAAATAATAACCTCAACATGAAAATTTGCAAGAATGTAAGTTTAAACATATTGGAATTTGTTATGGGAATTATTATGAAGCAAAGATACTGAGACACTATAAATTTTGTGTTTCAGCTGAAAAAAGATTCGGAAGGTCTGAGAGACTGAGTCAAGGCCTAGAGGCGACTCACGTCAGGTTTGTGCACAATAAACCTTATTTGAGCATTTTGTCATTAAAAAATTGATTTAGTATGATTTATGAAAATTTGGTGTTGCTCATGAATTGTGTTGCCACTTATGAATGAAACTATGACTTTGGAAATTTATCGGATTTCTCATGAATTATTTGAATAAAATATTTGAAATTGATTTTTGATTCACACTTAGCATGACAGTGCCTTATTATTCCTCCTCCATTTATGGGGTGAGATCGATTATTTTTCCTCCCTCTCTTGTTTATCAGTTGAGGTTGTAGATCGGATGAGTATTCATTAGCTAGCTAGCCACCTCCCTCATTGATTTCGATTAGTGGGGTTGTAGATCGCTTTGTCGTAGTGTACAACACGGCATTGATCGAAAATTTTATATCATAGCTTAAGTTGTGTATGAATTGGCAACACTATATTTATTAAATTATTTGACCAAAATTGTGCTATAATGAGTTTTGATAATTTGTGAAATGTGATTGTGAAATATTTAAATTGTGATTTGTCAATGAATATTTTATGTACTGCATTGCAAATTTTTATTGTGCACCATTGAGTATTTTTATACTCAACGATAACTTATTTTGCTGTCACAGATAGGAGCAAGGAAAAAATAGCAGAGTGAGCTACTAAACTAGAAAAGCCTTCCCTGATTTTGTACGGGTATTATTTTATACCCAATGTAATTTAGTTTGATGTAAATAAATATTGTTCATATGTATTAATATAAAGTTGAGCAGTTGTATTTATAAATTGTAATAATATTATTTTTAGATTTTATGTCTATAAATTAAACTTGTGAATGTAAATTAGCTTTATTGAATGCAATGTTGATGGAATTATTTTGAAATGGTTTGATTTGAGAATTTTGAGTTGAATTGAGATTATTTGGAGGTTGGGAGTTATGGAAAATTTATTGGAAGTGTTTTTTTTTCAGGTATTTGAAGAACTGTTTTCTCAAAATACAGACGGCACTCTGTCGAAATTTTTCTAAAATTTGCGAAAAAATAAAAATGGAATAAAATTTATACTAGTTTTAAAGCTTCGAATAAATGATTTTAATTCCTACCAAAATGCTCGCCACTTCCAAAATGTAAGAAAATGGTTTCAAAATTCCTTGTAGGATACTTAATGAGTTATCGGTAGGTGGAGTTTGGTAATTCATTAGGTATTCTACGGGATCATGAGTTATCGGTAGAGGGGTAAGGTGTGACAACCGGTGTGTGACATTTATAATATACAAGCTCTTCTTTTGATTCCTTAAAACGTTTATCCTTGGGAGTATACTTTTTCAAGAATTTCTTGTATTTACTTCCTCCTTTCTTGAAAGCTCTTTTGAATTTCCTTACAAGCATAGCAATTTCTTCATCATCATCACTTGAAGCACTTGAATTGTCACTTGAGTCAACTTTAAGTACAACTCCTTTCTTCTTCTCCTCATCCTTGTTAGACTTGAGACCAATGCTTTTCTTCTTCTTTTGCTCATTCTCAACTTCATCTTTCTTGTATACCATCTCATGTGCAATGAGATATCCAATGAGCTCATCATATGTGAATGTTGTAAAATCTTTGGTATCTTGGATAATTGTAGTTTTTGCTTCCCAAGATTTTGGAAGTGATCTAAGGATTTTCTTCATAAGTTCGACTTCCTCAAATCTTTTACCAAGTGCTTCGAGAAGATTGAGAAGATCCGTAAACCTTGTACTCATATTGGCAATTGATTCACCTGGTTTCATTTCAAATAGCTCATAATCTCGGATAAGGAGGTTTGCTTTGGATTCCTTGATGACATCCATTCCTTCATAAGTGACCTCAAGCTTATCCCAAATTTCCTTAGCAGTTTGACATCCTGAAACACGATTGTATTCATTAAGGTCAAGTGAGCAATGCAAAATATTAATAGTTTTAGCATTATGGCTTTATTCAACTAGGTGTTTCTATATGTAGTGAAAAAAATATGTGTTTCAAGAATGTGTTCCTAAATTGCAATTCAAGCTTCAATTAATATTTATAGTAATTTTCAACACAACATACATCACAAGATATTCTACTAATTTCTCAACCTAATCAATATATCTTCATATATATTAACTCAATCTATCATCAATATCATTCAACATCCACTATCATGCATAGATAATAAATTACACAAAAGTAAAGAGATTAGGGTTAGAGAAATCAAATACAATGATTTTTACAGTGGTTCGACTTAACTAGCCTGCATCCACTCTCATAAAGATCTTTCTTTGAGTCTTCACTCCACTATTTGCTCTTTTGAAGGTAAGAGACCAAAAGCCCTTTCAACTTCTTCAACACCAAGCCCTTACAAAGGTAGCTTAAAAACCCTAACAAGTGGTTACTAAACATTTATTGCCATTTCAAACACATACAAGTAAACTTTCAACAACTTAAGTCAAAAGTATAATACACATTTTTCAGTATAAGTAATTCATTTCATGCACTTTGCAAATGAATTTTAAAGAATATTAATGTTGTGCACAAACCTTAAGCGAGTCACCTCTTGGCCTTGACTCGATGCTTCGAGTTCTTTCCCGGTATTCTTTTCAATTGAAACACACAATTTTACAGTGTTTCAGTACCATAAATTATCATAAGTCCAAAACTATTTTCAAATCTATTTATATCTAACTTTAATATGCTTAACTTGATGTTCTTTAAAATTTGTATTTCGAGATTACTATTCATGATACTATTCAATTCAATTTATTGACTTTCTAATGCTTAATAGATATGGGAATTCTAATTTCACCCACATACCACACTTTGGTTACCTAATTTGTTGGTTTTGGTTATTTCCTCAAACTTCAAGTCTCTTAGGCACAAATTTCAAATTTTCAGTTTTGGTGTTCAGTATTGTACTGTTCCATTGGTCATGTTACTGTAATAATTTGGCTAAGTTTTCTTCATAGAAGTTGTTTCTTATTGTCTTAAATTTATTTCCCTTTTTGAATCACTCCATTTGGAGTTTTGTAGCCTAAGTTATAGCCATTTGAACATGGCTAGCCGGATTTGCTGTTATCCAGAATTCTGGACAAATTCTGGATTTTGGTAATTTTTGTAGTTAACTGCAGGTGGATTTTCAAATAGGTTATGGTCAAAATTTGGATTTGTTTTCTTCATGAAAGTTGTAGGGCTATGTCTCAGATTTCTACTGGTAAAAATTCAGGTCATTTGGACCTTCCTAGACCAAGTTATGGTCATTTACGTAACTACTGTTCATTTGGTCATTTTTGTACAGGTCAGTTCGCCAATTTCGGATTTGGCCTAATTGTTCACTAAGTTATGGTCACTTTCTGGGCATGATTCCCAAATGAAAAATGTGTCATTTTGTGTCTGTTTCATTCCCAATTAGCCTCACACCAATTGGATTTGTAAATTTTCATTTTTAGTCTCTGAAAGGGACCTAGGTTAAGCTGCCTACAAATTAACCCTAACCAACCTGAATTGTAACTTATTTCTAATAATATTCACACACCACAAATGGTTACAATTCACCATTTCTCAACTCAAATAAGGTCATTCGCATCAATTGACCATTTTCTATAATTTTTCTCCCAAATCCTAGGTGCCAAAACCCTAATTTACACAATTTCTTTAACTAATGCAATTAAAGCTCACAATCAACCTTTATACACCTAATTTAACTTAACTACCACTTCCATTCCATCAAATTCATGAAATATCAATACCCCTTAAAGCTGGTTGAATTTCTCTTTAGTCTCCCATAATAGTTTTCTTTTGATTTTTAAGTTGATTTCTAGTTTAATTGAGCTAAACACACAAATAATAAACTAAAATTTTCAACTTAAATTACTAACCTCAACTTGGATGTCCAATTCTTCAATTCTCTTCTTGTTTCCTTTTCTTTGTTTCTTCAATCTTCTTTTCTAATTGAGATAGCAAGCTTTAATGGAAAATTTTGGGGGAATTTAGGGTTATGTGTATGGAAAATCAAGCTTGAATCAAGCTTTAATTGTGATCTTTCATGGAGGTTTGAGAGAGAATTAAGAAAGAAAGAGAGAGCTATGGCTAGAGAGAAAGATGGATCCTTTTTATTTTATTTTTTTTTCATTTTATGTGTATTTATGGAAATTTTGACTTAGTCAAATTGGTTAATTAAATTAAAACTAATTTTGATGTCATATCATATGTCATTTGGTGATGTCATTATTTAAATTTTCTTTTCTTTTTCTTTTTCTTTTATTTTTCCATTAGTTTTTTAATTTAATCTTGATCTCGAAATTTTCTTTTCTCCAATTTTATAGGACAGTTAGGTTAGGTATCAGCTCTAGGGGTGAGTTGACCAAATTGCCCCTCGCTGGTTCAATCCGGTTTGTAAGTTATTCAATTTTTCTTTGGGATCCCTGACCTAATTATTTGACCTGCTTAACAATTTTTTTCTATGATTTTCTCTTTTCCACTGTGTTCGTAATAGTCCTAAGGACAGCAGCGTCACATTTTATAGTTCGAAATTTGAGTTTAAATTAACCTCGCAGTCATTCCCGAGAAGGTCACCCATCGCTATGACTCCTGGCTTATTTAACTTCTCGTGTTTTGTTTTTTCTTCTTTGTACTTAACTATTTGGCAATTACTAATTATTTGCGTTCAGGGCTTATCTAGGTGTCTTAGACGTGGTTCTACTTCTCTTAATTGTCCGGATCGACACCGATCAATGGAACAGCAAAATGTACCAGGCTATGCCAATAGGAGTGTTACAATTCTCCCCCTTAAAATAAATTTCGTCTCGAAATTTTACCTGGTATCAATCTCTAAACAACTGTGGGTGCTGTCTCCTCATGTCCTCCCCTAGTTCCCAAGTAGCCTCCTGGCCCGAATGATGGTTCCACAGCACTTTCACTAACGGTATCTGCTTATTCCGTAGCTGCTTCACCTCATAAGCCAGAATCTCTATGGGTTTTTCCTTATATGTGAGGTCTGGATTCACTTCGATTTCCTCCACTGGTAGAATGTGAGATGGGTCTGATCGATACCTCCTCAACATAGACACATGGAAGACGTTATGTATCTTCTGCAACTCTGGAGGTAGTGCCAAGCAATATGCCAAGGGACCCACTCTCTCCAGAACCTCATATGGCCCAATGAAACGAGGACTTAGTTTCCCCTTTCTGCCAAATCTCATAATCCTCTTCCAAGGGGAAACCTTGAGGAATACTTTCTCACCCACTGCATACTCAATATCTTTTCTCTTCATATCAATATAGGACTTCTGACGGTCTGATGCAGTCTTAAGTCGATCTCTGATCAATCTGATTTTCTCTTCAGTTTGCTAAACAATTTCTGGCCTAATCAACTTTCTTTCACCCACTTCATCCCAATACAATGGGGTTCTACATTTTCTACCATACAAAGCTTCATATGGAGGCATTCCAATGCTGGATTGTTAGCTGTTGTTGTAAGCAAACTCAATCAAAGGCAAGTGTGTGTCCCAACTGCCCTCAAACTTAATCACATAAGCCCATAGCATGTCCTCCAAAATTTGAATTACCCTTTCAGATTGGCCATCTGTCTGTAGGTAGAATGCCATGCTGAAGTTCAATCTAGTTCCTAGGGCGCTCTGAAGACCACCCCAGAATCTAGAAGTGAACCTAGGATCTTTGTCTAATACGATGGACACTGGCACTCCATACAGTCTTACTATCTCATTAATGTACAACTTGGCCAATCTTTCTAAACTATAGTCCACCCAGACAGGCAGAAAATGAGCAGACTTGGTCAGTTTGTCAATTATAACCCATACTGCATCATGACTCTTCTGTGTCCTCGAAAGTCCCATCACAAAATCCATCGTTATTCTCTCCCATTTCCATTCCGGTACTGGTAGTGGATGTAACAAACCAGCTGGTACTTGATGCTCTGCCTTTAGTTGCTAACAAGTTAGGCATTTGGAAACAAATTCTGCCACATCTCTTTTCAAACCCATCCACCAATAGTGCTCTTTCAGTCCTCTATACATTTTTGTGCCACCATGGTGCATAGCAAAAGGAGACTCATGTGCTTCCTTCGAAATGATCTGTCTCAATTCAACGTCATTAGGAACGTACATTCTGCCCTGGTGAAGCAATAGACCGTCATATCTTACTGAGAATTCTAGTTTCTTGCCCTGTCTAACTTATTCTAACAGCTTCTAATATTTCGGATCATTCTGAGCAGCCATTCTGATATGATCAATCAATACTGGCTGTACATGCCATGCAATTGCTTTCTGCCTCTCATCATTATTCTCTAAGCTGGCATGCAATACTCTCAATTCATGCACCATAGACAAAGGAGAAACCCATAGACTTGCCATAGTCTTGCGACTTAAGGCATCAGCCACCACATTAGCTTTCCCTAGCTGATAGTCTATCATACAATCATAGTCTTTTATCAACTCTAACCATCTCCTTTGTCTCAAATTCAACTCCTTTTGAGTGCCCAGATACTTCAAACTCTTACGATCTGTATAGATGTAGTACTTCTCCCCATATAAATAATGTCTCCAGATCTTAAGAGCGAACACAATAGCTGTAAGCTCCAAGTCATGCGTCGAATAGTTCTTCTCATGCAGTTTCAGCTGGCGTGATGCATATGCAATGGCATTCCGATCTTGCATCAGTACACAACCTAACCCATTATGAGAAGCATCACTATATACTGTGTATTCTTTACCCGGGGTAGGTAAAGTCAAGACAGGAGCCTCAGTCAAACACCTATTCAATTCATCAAAACTCTGCTGGCATTTATCCGTCCACTGAAATTTCACATCTTTACTAAGCAGCTTGGTCAGTGGAGATGCCAACATGGAGAACCCTTTCACAAAACGGCGGTAGTATCCAGCTAAACCCAAGAAACTACGAATCTCTGTGATATTTCTGGGTGGCTTCCAATTAAGGACAGCTTCTATCTTGCTGGGATTTACCTTAATACCTTCTGCTGATACTATATGCCCCAAAAAGGATATCTCCTTCAGCCAAAATTCACATTTTGATAGTTCTGCATATAGTTGTTTCTCTCTCAAAGTCTACAGGACAATGCGCAGGTGTCTATCATGCTCCTTTACACTCCTCGAATAAACCAATATATCATCTATGAATACCATAACAAACTGGTCGAGGTATGGTCTGAAGATAGTGTTCATCAGATCCATAAAAGCAGCCAGAGCATTAGTTAACCTGAATGGTATGACCAAGAACTCATAATGGCCATAGCGGGTTCTAAAGGTTATTTTAGGAATACTTTGCTCTTGCACTTTTAGCTGATAATAACCTGATCTCAGGTCAATTTTGGAGAATACAGTTGCACCCCTCAGCTGATCAAACAAGTCATCAATGCGGGGCAATGGGTATCTGTTCTTTATTGTCACCTTATTCAACTGCCGGTAGTCAATACATAAGCGGAGAGTGCCATCTTTCTTCTTAACAAACAACACTGGCGCTCCCCAAGGTGACACACTAGGGCAGATAAAGCCCTTGTCAAGCAACTCTTGCAACTGCACTTTCAACTCTTTCAATTCTGCAGGTGCCATTCTATATGGTGTTATCGAGATTAGATCCACACCAGGCATGACATCAATCTCAAATTGCACTTCTCTTTCTAGAGGTAATCCTGGCAATTCATTAGGAAACACATCTGAAAAGTCACATACGGTAGGGATGTCCCTCAGTGCTGGACTCCCCACTTGAGTGTTTATCACATGTGCCAAGTATGCTTTACACCATTTTTTGATCATCC
Source organism: Hevea brasiliensis (assembly GCF_030052815.1). Classification (NCBI taxonomy): domain Eukaryota; kingdom Viridiplantae; phylum Streptophyta; class Magnoliopsida; order Malpighiales; family Euphorbiaceae; genus Hevea; species Hevea brasiliensis. The sequence continues at coordinate 99,640,848 of NC_079494.1, forward strand.
TTCTGGCTAGTGCAGCCAAAATAATGTTTGATGGCAGTAACTGCCTCTCCCCATGTATTACCATATCACCGTACAGAGGGATACCAAAAGTGACTATCTTCAATCTACAGTTAATCATGGCGTGATACCTTGCTAACCAATCCATGCTCAAGATAATATCATAATCTCTGAAGGGCATTTCAATCAAATCTGACAGAAAAGTGTGTCCTTGGATCACCAAAGGACAATCTCTATACATTCTATTAACCCAGACCTCTTGTCCTAACGGACTAGTTACTAGCACTTCAAAATCCATTTTGACACACGGAACAGCAAGTGAACTGACTATGCTAGCACTAACATATGAATGGGTTGAACCTGGATCAAACAACACAAATACTTCTTGATCAGAGATAGAGAAAGTACCGGTTACAACATCGAAAGTCTTAGCCTCTTCCCGCTGTCTCATCGTGTAAACCCTAGCTGGAGCACTCCCTTGTGCTGACTGGCTAACAGTACCCTGACTGCTAGAAGCATTGCCTCTACCTCTGCCTCTTCCTCTGCTAACTGGTTGTGAACCTCTGGTAGCAGGACTCTGAATGGATCCTTCTGCAGTAGTAGGAGCTGGGCCAAATCTAGGGCACTAGTGCAGTCCTTAGCAAGATGGCCCTTGCCTCCACAGTTAAAGCAAGCTCCTGTTGCCCAATAGCATTCTCCCCCATGAATCTTGCCACATGTCTCATAGGGGCGGGGAGGATGTGAACCCCTGGTCGACCGCTGACCAGATCTAGGGGGTCTCTGTTAAGAGAATCGGCCTCTTCCAAACCTTCCACCTCTACCTCTGCTAGGTCCCCTAAATTTCTTCTTTTTTCCAGATTACCACTGGGACTTTGTTCAACTGATTTTTCACCTTTTTCTTTCTCTGATTTTTCAGTCTTCTCAGCTTTCTCTTTCACTGGTATTGCTTCTAACTCAATTCTTTCTAACTCAAGGGCCTGAGAGATGAGCTCAGAGAAGTTACTGTGTCTGAATCCCACTACTTGCATCCTCAAACTGGGCTTCAAACCGGTCTCAAATCTCTTGCACCTTTCCTTGCTGGTAGACAGGAGATCCCAGCATAGTGGCTTAAGTGGGAGAACTCCCTCTCATACTCTGCAATTGATTTATTGCCTTGTTTCAGACTCAAAAATTCTTGCAGTTTCTGTTCCACATATGCATCTAGGATATATTTCTATCTAAACTCTCTGATGAAGTCCTCCCAGGTCAATACTGGCGATTCAGCCAAGCTATGGGGGATGGTCTTCCACCAGTCATATGCGTCCCCTTGTAACAAAGATACCGAATACTCACACTTTAGTTCATCAGGGCAGTGCAGTTTCTTGAATACTCTATCCATTCTCTCTAACCACTGCTCTGCCTCTAAAGGGTCTACTGTACCCTTAAATTCTGTCACCCCATACTCCAACAGCTTGTCATACTGTCTGGCTAGAGGCTGTGGTTGTACCACAGGTGTCTGAAGTGGAGCTTGAGTACGCATGCTTCCAGCCATTTGTCAAAACATTGCCGCCATCTGCTGTGCAAATTGTGCAGGAAACTGCGGCATTTGTGGGGTTGGTGCCACCGACCCACTGATATTTTCGAGAGCTGGGGCTTCCCCTTGGGCCTCAGCCTCTACAGACTGCTCAACAGAGCGATCCCCTTCTTCCATTTCAAATTGGAGTTGAGATATCTCTTGAACAAATAACACAAGGACATTCCCTCTGTTAGTTCATATTTATGATGTAATTCATTGTATGTAACAAATAAGGACATTGAGCAGTTGTACTTATCAAAGAAAAGACAAAAATTCACAAGTTAAAACATACTTTAAAATTTTGCTCTGATACCACTAAAATATGTCACACCTTACCCCTCTGTAAGGCATAACATGATTCCGTAGAATACCTAATGAACTACCGAACTTCACCTACCGATAACTCATTAAGTACCCTAGAAGGGATTTTAAAAACAATTTTCTTACTTTTTAGAAGTGGTGATCATTTTCTAATAGGTATTAAAAACATTTAATTAGGGTTTGAAAACTAGTTAAAATTTTTGTCCTTTTTTATTTGTTCGCAAATTTTAAAAAAATTTTGGCAGAGTGCCTTCTGTATTTTAATAAAACAGTTCTTCAAATACCTGTAAAAAAGCACTTCCAATAATTTGTTTCATCAATTCAACAACTACCACAACAAACTTCAACATCATTTCTCAAACTCCAAAATTCAAATCAATAATTCACAACTCAATATTTCCATTCATTTTTCATTAAAGTAAAAACAAATTACATTTATCAACCACTTTACATTAGCAAATCCAAAATGATATTATTACTGTAACACCCCTAAGTTCGGTAGTGCGTTCTACTGTTCCAGTGACCAATGTTGTCCGGACAGCTAGGATGCCTAGAACTACACTTCGATATGAGTGAGGAGACATAAAATAATGAAATACAAGAAAAGAAAATACAAGAAAAACAAAGGAAAAATAATAGCAATGAAATGTAACCAAGTTAAACGAGCCGAGAACCCTAGCGATGGGTGACCGCACCGGGAAGTTACGGCGTAGATCGTTGACTAGCCCTGGACCGCGGAGAACCCTGAAAAATATTTTTAGGACTTAAATAAATATCTATTGAAGTATAAATGCTATTAGAAATATCAAAGAAAAATTAATTAATTAGTACAAAGAAAAGTGAGAAATCGAAAAACGGACAAAACTCGGTATTACCGAAAAATCGGGAATGCAACCAGAACAGGGGCATTGTGGTCATTTGACACCCCGAGTTGTCTTTTGACCTAAATTTCCATTAAAAATAAATAATATTACACTTGAAAAATGTCATTAAAAATTAAATTAGTGGTACATAGTTTAAATAGCAAAAATTTGGAGCTTAATGTGGGAACAAGGAAAGTTATGAATAAACAATTATTAAATATCACTTAGTGCTCCACTCACACCTAAAGTGGACCACTTACTCTTCATTTTGGATAGCAGAATTCACCTTCTTCAACCTCTCAAAATTCTAGCCGAAACCAAAGAAAATGGAAGAGAGAAGAATCCTCCGTGGCCATCCATGGCCAAGCTCCATGCAATCATGATCCAAGCCATTTTTCCACTAGCTTCCTTCACAAAAACTGTTCTACACCACTTGGGCAGTAGATAGACAGCAAGAAGATCAAGTTTGTCAAGGTTTTGAAGAGTTTCCAAAGTGGTAAGTTTGTATTTTTGGTTATTGCTTCATTAAAGTTTGTGAGGAGGTTATGAGTACTTAAATTGTGGAAAGAATTTTAGAGTTTGATGTTCTAAGGGAGATGTTTATTTTTGGCAGCCATGGAAACTCCTTGAATACAGTTTATTTTTGTTTGTAAATGGTAGATTAAAGGGTTGATTAAATGTTTATGTGTGTAGAAAATTAATTGGGTGATGTATACTTAGTATATGTGAATGTGTATTGAAATTTGAATGCTTGGAAATTAAGGGAATGTAATGCATGAATCGGCAGCCTGGTTTGGTGAACCATAAGAATGTTATTTCATGTTTGGATTATGGAATATTAATGTTGAATTGTGTTAGTTGTTATGGCAGTTTGGGTATATGTGTGATGGTGTGAAGTTGGACATGTAAATGAGCATGAATAGGTGATTAAATTGTTGTAAATGAGTTTGATAAATTCTGCACTTTATGGTGTATGTTGAATGTGATTGTAAGCTGCCAAAATGATCAACAATATGTGATAAAATATGTTTAGGTTATGGTACAAACCATAATGGGCATGAATGTGAAGTTTGGTAAGTGTTCAAGGTGATCTTGATGAGTATAAACAAAATGCAATAGGGCAGTTTGTGTTTTGGGCCTAGAACCTTAAGTGTGTGGCTCCAATTGGTATGAGACCAATTGGAGTTGAAACTAGGCACAAAATGTGCCAACTTTCATGAAGGAAGCTTGCCAAAATTCTGCTTGTAAGGTAGCTTGAAAAATGACCAAATCCGGATTAGTGCAATTAAGGCCTAAAAATTGACCATTTGGGCAGCAGTTAGTGTTTTGGCCATAACTCACTCAAAACAGGTCCAATTGACCTAAAATTTTGACCATGAATAGTTAAGACCCATATCTACAAGTCTTATGAAGACACCAAAGCCCAGAAATGACCATAAGCAATTCAAACAGCTTGCACAAGTTCGGGTCCAAAAACTGGCCGAACCAAAATTGACCTAAAATGACCTAAAGTGACCAATTTTGATGCAATTTGACCAGCAATAGTAAAATGACCATGACTTGGTCTACATAACTCAGAATGACTTGAAATTTTGCCCCGCGTGCAATAAGACATAGATCTACAAGTTTGTAGTTTTGACCAAAACCCGAAAACTGAGGGAGCTAGGTCGTCCGGCTAGGTCAAACTAGTATCCCGGAATCCAGCAAATTGCAAGAAAATGCAAGATACATGAAAATGAGTTTGGTAACATGTACCAACCCTAAAAGACTATTGAAGGTGACATATTAGTAACATTAAAACCTAATTTACCTAGAATGCATCGAGGGTCGACATATTAGGTTGACTAAGCAAATAATAGAATTCAGTGAATTAATTATCAAGCATTATCGTTAGAGACAGTTTAAATAAGTACTGAAACACTTCAAATTGTGTTTCTCAGTTAGCAAAGACTCAGGGAAAGGGAAGGAAACACTGAGTCAAGGCCAGGAGACAATTATCAGAGGTTTGTGCACAACAGTTATTTCTTTTAAATTTTTCAATTGAAATAAATTATGACTATTTGTATATTATTGTTTTCAATTATGGAAATGTGTTTGAATGGATACTTATTGCTTGAAAAGTATTGTAAATGGTTTGAAACTGTGGAAAAATTGATTTAGTGTGATTTGTGAAAATTGAAGTTAATTATGAATTGTGTTGCCATTTGTGAATGAAATTATGACTTTGAAAATTTATTGGATTCTTACGAATCATTTGAATAAAATGTTTGGAATTGATTTTGTGTTCACACTTAGCATGACAGTATCGTATCATTCCTTCTCCATTTATGGGATTGTGATCGTTTATTTTCCTTCTCCATTTATGGAGTCGTGATCATTTATTTTTCCCCCTCTCTGGTTTACCAGTTGAGGTGATCGGATAAGTACTCATTATATAGCTAGCTTCCTTCCTCATTGATTTCGATTAGTGGGGTTGTGATTGCTTTGTCGTGATGTACAATGCGGCATTGATCGAAAATTTGTGTCATGGCTTAAGTTGTGAATGAATTGGCAACACTGTATTCTTAAATTATTCGACTAAATCGTGTTATTATGAGCTTTGATAATTTGTGAAATAGAGTTTAAATTCTTATTGACATTCACTGTCTTTTGAATTTAACCATGTTTGACTATTGAGATTTATTGTGATATTGTGAAATAGAGTTTAAAATTCTTATGATAATTATTGTCTTGAATTTAACTATGGTTTTACGTATCCACTATTTATATGATTTATGAATTGTAATTTAAAGTTGTATTTGGTTAATGTTGTGCACCACTGAGATATTGTCTCAGCGATAGCTTTTCATTGCTGTCGCAGGTAGACAGACGGATAGGGCAGCAGACTAGGCTGCTAGTGCATTCAGCGAGAGATCATTGGGTATATTGAGTATACTACATTTTGCATCTTGTATTGTAATGTATGTTCACTGTATGTATATATTGTTCTTGGTTTTGAGCAGTTGTAAATTAAAATTGTACATTGAAGTTGTAAAATAAATTATGAGTTATTTTGACTTGTAAAATTTGTACTATATTTCTTTTATCTCATCCTTTGAAAATAGTAAAAAAATTTATTGTGGATTTGAACTGAGAAATATATTTGGAGTGCTTTTTATAGGTTTTTCTGAAGAACTGTTTTATCCAAAATACAGATGGCACTCTACCAAAATTTTTACAGAAGTCATTAATAGTCAAAATGTGTTAGTTGTTTCACTTCAGTTCAAAAAGGTTTTTAACACCTGTAAATTGTGCTCACCACTGTAAAAAGAAGTAAGAAAAGTTTTAAAATCCCTTGTAGTGTATTTAATGGGTTATCAGTAGACGAAGTTGGTAATTCATTAGGTATACTACGGGATCATGTTATGCCTTACAGAGGGGTAGGGTGTGACAATTACAACTTTATGCAACCGCTCATGACCAGTTTTTACATATACATACAGTTACATACACAAATATAAACATTACATTCAGGGTATAAATTTATACTCGACAAAACTTCAGGAAAGGTGGCTCCAAAGTTCTTAGCAGTTCACTCTGCTGCTCCTCTAGTCTCTATATCTGCGACAGCAATAACGGCCATCGCTGAGTACTATGACTCAGTAGTGTACAACATACTAAAATAACAGTTTATGCATAATTCAAATCACATTTATTCAATTATTGAACTGAACATGAAAAACATATACAAAACATGATTTATAAATTTTTAGTCCAAACAATTTCATTTAGGAAGTCTCAAAATAATTTTATAAAAACACACAGTTATATCATGCCATTCGAAATAATATTCACCTCAATAGCCAAAGGCTTATAAGAAATCACAAGGCTAGCTAGCTCAAATATATGGGTACCCATTCAATTTCTTCCTCTACTGGCACACACCTCAACACTTCAGCCAGAGAGGAAATCAAAATTCAAAACTATTTCTTTCCACTAGTCATGCTAGTGAAGTATTCAAATATATGGTCATAACACTGTGGTTTCAAAACTATCTTAACAATTTACTAAACATTTATTGCCATTTCAAACACATACAAGTAAACTTTCAACAACCTAAGTCAAAAGTATAATACACATTTTGCAATATAAGTAATTCATTTCATGCACTTTGCAAATGAATTTTAAAGAATATTAATGTTGTGCACAAACCTTAAGTGAGTCACCTTTTGGCCTTGACTCGATGCTTCAGGTTCTTTCCCGGTATTCTTTTCAACTGAAACACACAATTTTACAGTGTTTCAATACCATAAATTATCATAAGTCCGAAAATAATTTCAAATCTATTTATATCTAACTTTAATATGCTTAACTTGACGTTCTTTAAAATTTGGATTTCGGAGTTACTATTTATGATACTATTCAAGTCAATTTATTGACTTTCTAATGCTTAATAGGTATGGAAATTCTAATTTTACCCACATACCACATTTTGGTTACCTAATTTGTTGGTTTTGGTTATTTCCTCAAACTTCAAGTCTCTTATGCACAAATTTCAAATTTTCAGTTTTGGTGTTCAGTTTTTCACTGTTCCATTGGTCATGTTGCTGTGATAATTTGGCTAAGTTTTCTTCATAGAAGTTGTTCCTTATTGTCTTAACTTTATTTTTTTTTTTTTTAAATCACTCCATTTGGAGTTTTTTAGCTGAAGTTATAGCCATTTGAACATGGCTGGCCGGATTTGGTGTTACCCAGAATTCTGGGCAAATTCTAGATTTTGGCAATTTTTGTAGTTAATTGCAGGTGGATTTTCAAATAGGTTATGGTCAAACTTTGGATTTATTTTCTTCATGAAAGTTGTAGGTCTATGTCTCAGCTTTCTACTGGTAAAAATTCAGGTCACTTGGACCTTCCTAGACCAAGTTATGGTCATTTAAGTAACTACTATTCATTTGGTCATTTTTGTACAGGTCTGTTTGCCAATTCTGGATTTGGCCTAATTGTTCACTAAGTTATGGTCACTTTCTGGGCATGATTCCTAAATGAAAAATGTCTCATTTTGTGTCTAGTTTCATTCCCAATTAGCCTCACACCAATTGGATTAGTAAATTTTCAGTTTTGGTCTCTGAAAGGGACCTAGGTCAAGCTGCCTACAAATTGACTCTAACCAATCCGAATTGTAACTTATTTCTAACAATTCACACACACCACAAATGGTCACAATTGACCATTTCTCAACTCAAATAAGGTCATTTGCATTAATTGACCATTTTCTATAATTTTTCTCCCAAACCCTAGGTGTCAAAACCCTAATTTACACAATTTCTTTAACTAATGCAATTAAAGTTCACAATCAACCTTTATACACCTAATTTAACTTAACTACCACTTCCATTCCATCAAATTCATGAAATATCAATACCCCTTAATGCTGGCTAAATTTCTCTTTAGTCCCCCATAATAGTTTTCTTTTGATTTTTAAGTGGATTTCTAGTTTAATTGAGCTAAACACACAAATAATAAACTAAAATTTTCAACTTAAATTACTAACCTCAACTTGGATGTCCAATTCTTCAATTCTCTTCTTGTTTCCTTTTCTTTGTTTCTTCAATCTTCTTTTCTAATTGAGATAGCAAGATTTTATGAAAAATTTTGGGGGAATTTAGGGTTATGTGTATGGAAAATCAAGCTTGAATCAAGCTTTAATGGTGATCTTTCATGGAGGTTTGAGAGAGAATTAAGAAAGAAAGAGAGAGCTACAGCTAGAGAGGAAGAAGGGTCCTTTTTATTTTATTTTTTTTTCATTTTATGTGTATTTTATGGAAATTTTGACTTAGTCAAATTGGTTAATTAAATTAAAACTAATTTTGATATCATATCATATGTCATTTGGTGATGTCATTATTTAAATTTTCTTTTCTTTTTTTTTCGTTTATTTTTTCATTAGTTTTTTAATTTAATTCTTGATCTTGAAATTTTCTTTTCTCCAATTTTATTGGACAGTTAGGTTAGGTATCAGCTCTAGGGGTGAGTTGACCAAATTGCCCCTCGCTGGTTCAATCCGGTTTGTAAGCCATTCAATTTTTCTTTGAGATCCTTGACCTAATTATTTGATCTGCTTAACAATTCTTTTCTATGATTTTCTCTTTTTCACTATGTTCGTAATAGTCCTAAGGACCGCAACGTCACATTTTACAGTTCAAAATTTGAGTTTAGATTGACCTCGCAGTCATTCCCAAGAATGTCACCCATCGTTGTGACTCCTGGCTCATTTAACTTCTCGTGTTCTATTTTTTCTTCTTTATACTTAACTATTTGGCAATTACTAATTATTTGCGTTCAAGGCTTATCTAGGTGTCTTAGACGTGGTTTTACTTTTTTTAATTGTCCGGACCGACACCGGTCACCGGAATAGCAAAATGTACCAAGCTATGCCAATAGGGGTGTTACAATTAGCATTTAATTTCAATTACCCATTATTATTTTAGTTTAATTGTATCTAGATTTAGATTTTATTCGCTTGCTCTTTACTTATTTTGTTTAGATTTATCAATTTTTCCTTGCTCATTTACATTTACATCTTACTTTCATTGATTATTAGCCCAAATAATTGCTTCATTAATAGTTTAGTACTCAAATGGCAAACGATACTTGATTTATTACTTTATTACTTGATACAACCCATATACTTGCAGACTTATGCATCAGCAGTTCTTATGGAAGCTTGGATGAATGGTTAAGTGATCTCTGTTCTAGCTCTTCAAGGCTATATAATTGTATTGATGAGCTTCTAATAGGGTAAGGACATGATCATGAGATCTTTCAGTGCCTGAGAATAGCACGTAATTGTGTTCAACGCTTTCCAGAGCAAAGGCCAACCATGCTTTACGTTTACATGACAATTAGTAAGTAACATTAATTATAGCTAATTGAACTCTGTAAATTGAAATCAGTGCAGCAAATTCACCGATAATATATTTATGCAAGACACAAATGTGCATGCTATCTTTTTTTTTTTTTTTTCTCTCTTCTTTTGCATGTTTATATGTGTATGATTTTATGAGTATGTGAATTTTTTTTTTAAGTTTAATATATATGATTGTTAGGAGGTGACTTAAATTTACTTAATTGTTAAGAATTGAAGTCTTGTAAAGTCAGTAAAAGACTTACCAGTAAAATAATAATTAAAAAATAAAAAAGGAGAGCAACTTGTCTAAATTGCTACTGAATTGCCGACTTAGTAAGCCGATCATGCTTGGCTATATAAGGAGATTGATTCTCTATTTTAAAGGCAGCCCAATTTTTGAGAGCAACCCAAATTTGTGAGAGACAAAAATTGGAGAAAATTTTTCTCTAATCTTTTGTGAGGTTTTGGGTGTGATTGGGATTAAGAGTTTAGTGATTTGTGAAAAAGAAAATATTTAGTGTTTGTAATTATTTTTCTCATAATAGAAAATTTATTTGTGGAGTGGACTTATGTCAAACCACTTTAAATTTTGTATTCTTTAAATTGTGAGTTATTATTTTCTTAATAAATTGGCATTAGAGCTGAATTTTGAGATACAAAAATGACGGGCACAAAATTGGAGGTGGAGCATTTGATGGAAAAAATAATTTTACTTTATGGCAAAGCACTGTGAATGATATCCTTGTGTAACAAGGATTAATCAAGGCCTTCAATGAGAAGCAACCAACAACTATCAAAGATGATTGGGAGGAACTTAAACAAAAGACAATGAGTATGATTAGATTGATGTTAGCCCTTGATGTGAAGTACGATGTCTTAGAAGAGACTTCACCAGTTGTTTTGTGAAATAACTTAGAAAGCATATACATATCTAAATCACTCACAAATCACTTGTACTTGAAAAATGCATTGTACCAACTCTTAATGGAGGAAGATACTGATATCAGAGACCAGCTCAACTGTTTTAATAAATTAATCACTCAATTAGCTAGTGTTGGTATGAAAATAGATAAAAATGATAAAGCCCTTTTGCTTTTAATCTTTCTCAACAATCTTACAAAAGCTTGGTAACAGCTCTAATAGTTGGGAAATAGACATTGAAAGTGAAGGAATTACTGTAATTATCTTGCATGATGAGAAATTTAAGTAGCCCAATTCTGGGAGAGACAATTGTGTGAGAGAGAGAGAGAGAGAGAGGGTGTAATTGAATTTGAGGGTTTGAGTGATTTGTGAGAAAGAAAAATATTTAATATTTATAATTATTTTTCTCATAATAAAAAATTTATTTGTGAAATAGACTTACGCTGAACTAATTTCGTATTATTTGAATTGTGAGTTATTATTTTTTTAACAATAATTATATATATTTTTATCTTATTAAAAATATAGTTTCTGTATACCATAAATCGTATTGGAACTCTTACAATTATCATTCAACAGATGCTAATAAACATATAAACTGTGAAAAACAAAAGCTCTAATTTTTACGATAATTTCCAGCTAACCTAATTTGATATTTAATCTCCATTTTATGAATTTATATGAGAAAAATATATATGCAATCATAAAATGTAAAATTTGTATCATTTTCACTATCATAAGCGGAAAATAAATTCATTAATATACAAATTTCTTATGTTTATAAAAATTTATTATAATAAATATTTTCATTTACTTCTTTAGAAAATCAATTCAAATTTAAGATATTGCTGTTTTAAAAATAATTATAGCATTATTAAACAAAAGCTTTTATTAAAGTTTTTTATTAAGGAAAATCTAATGATTAATTACTAAAATCTAGCATTAATTAATCAATATATACAGTTAATAGCAAATAATTTTAAAAAATTTATAATTTAATTTAAAACAAAAAAGAACTTAAATTTTACCGAATGTGAGGCTAGGAATGATGAGAGATGGCAAGACGGCTAAGATTTAATATAAAGAAGGAACACCCAACATATTGGTGTGGCAATAATTGAACCAAGATTTTAAATTTTATTTATTTTAGTTGAGTTGGATTTTAACGAATTTTTTTTTTTAAATCAAATCGATTAATTGATTTTTTTAAAAATTAAAATTAAATCAAATAAAAATTTTAATTTAATTTTCGGTTCAATCAATTATTATGATTTAAATCAAATTATATATGATCATCCCTAACTTGCCATAAGAAGAGAGTGAGCTTGCGTCATGGCTAAGGGCAAGCAAAATTAAATAAATCAAACATAATATTTATCAAAATTAAATAAATTAAACCTAATACTTATTAAAATTGAATCAAAACTAAATAAAGAAATATTAAATTAAGCTAAACCAAATTAATTAGGCTTGATTTGAGTCGATTTGATTCATTATTTGTTGTAAGACAATTGCCAACAGAATGCTATTCAAAGTAGACTGCTTCAAACAAAAATAAATTTCACAGAATAATCATGCACGCTTAAACAAAGAACTTTTGAGCCTGTAATCCAAACCTGAACCACATGAAAGTTGCTACTTTTCCCGTCTCCAAATTTTCATCTATATCACCTGCGGTAATTTGTAAATTAATAGTTGCTACTATTAATTTGCTAATCTACTTATCCTATCATCTTGTGATTGGTCTTTCGATCACCTGATTTTCTATGCCTTGAAGTGCACGTTGGATGCGATGATAGACTTGCTTTAGTTCCTCCTTTTATAAAAGAGACGTCAGTTTAAGGAGTTCATAAGATAAATTAATGACTAAGTAATTAATTGGTCAGTTCTAATCTTTTAATAATGGTTGAGCTCTTACTTCTAACCCATTCATTCGCCTTCACTTTTTTTCAAGGACTCTTGTCTCTACTCCATTCATTCGTCTCCATCTTTTAATTTTTTTTTCTCTTTTTTTTTTTTTTGGTTGAAAAACAAGCCCATTAGGTTGTCACAGGCTCATGTTTGCTTTCATTGACTTGGAAAATAAAGCTTGGATTATCATGTTTGGAAAAACAAGCCCTCAATTTTGTCATAACCTCGTATTTGCTTTCACTCGCTTGGAAAATCAATAGCATATTTACTTTCATTGACTTGGAAAATCAATAGTGTAATTTAGGGTCCTTGACTTGGAAAATAAAGCTTGGGTTATCATGTTTGGAAAAACAAGCCCTCAATTTTGTCATAACCTCGTATTTGCTTTCACTCACTTGGAAAATCAATAGCATATTTACTTTCATTGACTTGGAAAATCAATAGTGTAATTTAGGGTCCTTGACTTGGAAAATAAAGCTTGGGTTATCATGTTTGGAAAAACAAGCCCTCAATTTTGTCATAACCTCGTATTTGCTTTCACTCACTTGGAAAATCAATAGCATATTTACTTTCATTGACTTGGAAAATCAATAGTGTAATTTAGGTTCCTTGACTTGGAACAGTTCTTCTTGTTTCAATAATTCTAGTTGTTGCACCCTTTCAATATAAAATTTAATTTCAGTAATATGGCTGCAAAGGTAAGAGTCCAAATGAACTTATTTGGATTTAAACCAATCACTATAAAAATATTAGAACTAATCGATTAGTTAGTTGATTAATCACCTTTATAAATCCTTTGAATTCGTTATTCTTATTTAATACGATGGGACTCTTAACACTTCCCCTGGAGTGGCAATCATTATTTTCCAATTTTGGACTCTATTATCACTCCACTCAAATGGCAACCATTATTTTCCAATTTTAAACTCTATTGACCCTCCACAAGTGGCAACCATTCTTAAACCTTGAACTTTGATACACTCCCTCTCAAGTGATAACCATTCTTTTTCCAATATGGGTACTCTAATTCTGGTTGACACTTAAAATTTGTTGTGAAATGAACTGAACCGGATTAAATCTGCTCTAATACCATATTAAATAAAATGTGAGGAAAAATGTTATCGCATCTTATTGACTGATTGACTTCAGCATATAATGAACTGAAATTAACTACTGAAAATAGCTTAACTAAAACCGAAACTAGCTAACTAAAAACAGAGAAATAAATTACAGCAGCAATCAATCTAAACTAAATCAACTGATGGCTTTGCTACAACTCTAACTCATATTTGTCTTGTTTAGCTTGATAACTTGGATGTTGCTTTCTTGCTACTTACTTTCTTTCTCTTGTGCATATATGTTGAAGTCGATCAATCAATAAGATGCGATACACATTTTTCCTCTCCCCTTTACTCTTTGTGATACACCTCCACCCTTTCGAGCATTCCCAATTTTCATTCTTCATGACTCTTGCGTCTAGCCTATTCATTCACCTCCACCCTTCTTTATACACTCTTGCATCAAGCCTATTCATTTATCTCGACCCTTTCAACTCAATTAAGTAATAACTGTCTCAGTGCTCCCCGCAAGCTCGGATTATCATATTTGGAAAAACAAGCCCTCAGCTTTGTCACAGCCTCATATGTGCTTTCATTGACTTGGAAAATCAATAGCTTAATTTAGTAATACTTGCTTTCATTGACTTGGGAAATCCATATTGTAATTTAGGGTTCTTGACTTGGAACAGTTCCCTCTTGTTTCAATAAATTTGGCTGTTGTTATTGCCTTTTGAGCTACTTTACGATTAAAAATATCTTAGATACTCGAAAAGCTACGCGAGCTATTCTTTAAAATTTTTCTCTTGTAAGGTTTTTGGGCGTCATTCTGCTAGTTTAAGCTTCCATGTCTAGAGCCATTCTGTTAAATTTACATATTTTTTTTCTATTTATATTCCTCTGGTCATTGTTGTGTACTTTTCTTCTGAGTAAAGCAACGGAAACTGACATCGATTGCCTGATATCTATTGAAGTTTCCTTGGAAGACCCTCTTGGTAAATTAACCTCATGGGACTTCAGCAACAATACAGAAGGTTCCATCTGTGGATTCATTGGAATTGATTGCTGGCGTCCTAATGAAAACCGCGTCTTTAATATCAGACTTTCTGGCATGGGCCTTAGGGGCCAATTCCCTCGTGATGTTGGAAAGTGTACAAGTTTAACTGGCTTGGACCTTTCCAATAATGAGCTTCAGGGACCAATTCCATTTGACATCGCAGAAAGACTACCGTACGTTACAAGCCTTGATCTATCCTTCAACAATTTATCTGGTGAAATCCCATCTAGTATTGCAAATTGTACATTTCTAATTGTCCTTAAACTCAACAACAATCGTCTTACAGGCAGTATTCCAATGGAAATCGGCCTTCTCTCTCGACTCACGACCTTTAGTGTCGCTAACAATTTATTATCAGGGCCTCTGCCTACCTTCAGAGATGCCAGCTTCACAAGAGAAAGCTTTGCAAACAACTCAGGCCTCTGTGGACGACCTTTAGAACCCTGTAGACGCCATAGATGGAAATTTGATTCGTTAAAGAAGGGATTTACGATTGGTTATGCAATCTCCTTTGTTTTGATCATAGTTGCTTTCATTCCTTATGACATACCTCCTTGGCTGAAGTTCAAGACCAAGAATAAGATGCTGAAGATGAGAAGGAACATTAGTCAAGTGACAGAGTTGGCTACTGTGGATAACCTACCGGAAGGTGGCACAGAGGTATCCTTTTCTTTTCTTTTGGTGTTTTTCTAGCTTCCTTGTGCAAATTGTGTGTTAAAATTTCTAAATATACTGTGATCTGAGCATAGTCTTGAATCCTTTTTACTTGGTCCAATTTTCGGTAGACATTTTCATGTTCTTAAAATGCTAATGAAATGAAAGTTCTATCCGCAGATTCTAAAGTTGGAGAAGGTGGTCCCAAGGTTGCCTTACAGAGATCTCAGCAATGCAACAAATAATTTTAGTGAAAAGAATATTATCGGGTTGGGAAAGATGGGTATATTGTTCAAGGCAACACTGAGTTCTGGTGGTTTCCTGGCAGTCAAGAAGTTACACTATGCTCAATTTCTTGATGAGCGATTCACGGCTGAATTGAAGATGCTTGGCATAATGAGACACATCAATTTACTTCCATTGTTGGGATTTTGCATAAATTCAAAGGAAAGGCTTCTAGTTTACAAATATATGCCAAATGGTAGCCTTTATGACTGGCTGAAACTTATGGAAGATCAAGCAAAAGTCCTGGAGTGGCCTTTGAGGGTTAAAATTGCTACTGGGTTGGCAAGAGGCTTGGCATGGCTTCATCAGGGGTGTAATATCCATATAATCCATCTTAATATAAGCTCAAAATGTGTCTTACTTGATTACGATTTTGAGCCTAAGTTATCAAATTTTGGAGAGGCCATACTCTTGATTCCCAAAACAGTTCTTGTGCAAATACTGAAGTTTGGGAAATGGAATTTATCAAGGAGGATGTCTATAGCTTTGGAATTGTGCTTCTTGAGCTGATTACTGGGAAGGATTCATCTAAAATGACTAGTAATTATTCCTCAAACAGCTATGATAGATCTTCAAATGATTGGGTTAGTCATATTCTGGATAGTAATTCTTCCAATTTCCATGATCTACCTGATAAATCTTTGATTGGGCAAGGATTTGATGATGAGATCCATCAGGTTCTTCAGATTGCACTTAGTTGTGTGCAGTCCATTTCAGAGCAAAGACCAACAATGCGTCAGGTATATGAAGATATGAAAGCAGTGAGAAACAGATATGGCCTCACTGATCATTCTAACCTATCAACAAAACCTGAAACTTCCACTGCTGGTTACAAAGGAAAATCTGTTGAAATTGAAATAGCTGAGACAAACTGAAACAGAAGAAATATGTGTATAATTTGTTTTTTTTAATGTTTAGAAATTGAAACAGGAGAAATATGTGTATATATTTTTTATGGTTAAAAAATAGCATTAATTATATTTTTCTTTTGAAATTATAACATTCATTATGGTTAGAAATTGAAAATAGTAGACTAATAAAAATTATCTGGAAAAATATAGTTAATTCACTTCCACAGAAGATTAGACGATAAGCCGATGGAATTGACAACACTTCCGATAAGGATGATTTTCACATCCACAGAAGATTGGACGATAAGCCGACGGAATTGACAACACCTCCGATAAGGATGATTTTGAAATCCACCGTTAGACCAATTTTGCCGCAAACTATTATTATAAAAGCGCTAATTACACCAAATGTATATATATATATATATATATATATATATTTTTTTTTTTTTTTTTTTTTTTTTTCTTTCTATAAATATGTGTCTACCTTTTTATAAATAAGAAAAATTATTTTATTATATGCAGCACTATTTTTAGCATCTAATCTTACTTATTTATTCTTTTATTATAACTTTTATAAGACCTTTTTTTGTCGAGAATTAAATAATTTGTGAAACTTTTTATTAATGGATTTATTTTATAAAAAAAAATAGGTGAGAAGATGCTTTTAATTACAAATCGCCCACTTAAGAGATGATTTTAAATTTTTTATTAATGAATTATTGATTTTTTAGTAATTATGAATTTTAAATTTTAAGTTAAAAGTTATAAAGATAATAATTATTATTTATTAATTTTATATTTAAATAATTTTTAATGTTATATTTTAATTATTTTAATAATATTTTTATAGAACTGATTAAAAAAAAGTGCTGTATAATAAAAGTTTAAATTTATATAAGGATGAATGTATTTATTGTTAGATTGAATTTTTATATATATTTATTATTGGATTAAATTTTTATATATAAATTTATGTATTTTATGTTTAGATATTAATTAATTTTGTATATATTTGAATATAAATATTTAATTTAACATAATTAAATTTATTTTTATATAAAATATAATTTTATAAAAAAAAAAGTGACACAGGTGGATGCAATTAATTAACTTTCGTAATTAACATTATTTAACAAAGGTAACAACTACAATTGCCCGGTAACACATCAACTGTCATCATGCGTTGGCATTCTGGGAGAAGCTGCCTCCAGATCCTTATCAGTTTATATAAATTTAATTTGAATGGAGCCAGATTGATTAAATTAAAAAATCAAATGAACTTCCCACTCAGAAAAATTTATTTATTTTTACCTTTAAAAAATTAAAAAATAATATTTATTTTTATAAAATTTTCATTTATTTTATTTTTAATCAAATACAACCAATTAAATTAATTAAATATACATTTACATAAATTTATTTTTTCTATTTAGAGTAATTTATTATAAATTCAAATATAATATATATAATGAAATTTATCTATTAAATAGCTAAGTTTCAAATACTTATATATTAAATTTATAATAAATTGAATTTGACAAGAATTTTACTAATTTTAAAAACAAAATTAATGTTCTCTTCATTTTTTTTTTTTGTTAATTAATTAGCTTCTTGATAATTAAAAGTTATAAGAATCCATTTTGGTAACAAATTCGAACCTCAGCACATACATAATCACACAGTAAAGTTTGACATGAAGACTCCAAACTATTATAAAAAGACCAAATTAAACCTCGCTGGATATGTTGTCTTGTGATCTATCAGCTCCAGAAGCACTAGCACAAACACACGAGAGAGAGAGAGAGAGAGAGAGAGAGAGAGAGAGAGAGAGAGAGGGAGAGAGAGAAAAAGAACAAAAATGGCAGGTGAGAATGTGGTAAGCAGCAAGCAGGTGATTTGTAGAGAGGAAATAACAGGATTGCCAAAAGAATCTGATATGTATATTGGGACTAGTACCATCTCACTCAAGGTTCCACAAGGATTAAAAGCTGTTCTTGTTAAGAATCTTTATTTGTCTTGCGATCCCTACATGCGAGGCTTCAAGGATAAGAAGAAAGATCGCCTTTTCTATTCCTTTTCGGCTGATTCTGTAAGCATATACAAATACCCTTTGATCCTCAGATTTCTTTTGTTTTTATACAAATATAGTTTTCTCTTTGTTTTTTATTGGATTTACAGTCCTGAAAATGATTATATCTCCTTTGCCATGTCTGCTAAAATATAATATTGTATGGTGAAACACAGCCAGTAGTTGGGTATGGAGTGGCAAAAGTTGTGGATTCTGGGAGCCCAGAGTTCAAGGAAGGAGACCTGGTTTGGGGCCCAACAAAATGGGAAGAGTACTCTCTCCTAACAAATCTTGATACCCTTGTTAAAATCCATCACACTGATGTACCTCTTTCCTACTATAATGGAGTTCTTGGTAAGTAGTTTTTGATTGATCTTTACAAGAAAAGAAAAGGATTGTTATTTGATTAGTAATTAATGTTTTGAATTTTGTTCACAAACTTCAGGAATGCCAGGCCACTCTGCTTATGTTGGGTTCTATGAAATATGTGCTCCTAAGAAAGGAGAATATGTCTTTATCTCATCAGCATATGGTGCTATTGGTCAGATCGTTGGCCAATTTGCAAAGCTTATGGGTTGTTATGTTGTTGGCAGTGCTGGAAGTAAAGAAAAGGTTTATATATTTTCTCTTTTCATCTTCATTTGTTTGCTGTCCAGTTGTATTAATATCAAACATCAAACCCCAGTGATATAACCAATTCTGTATCAATATTTAAGGATTTTAAATCTTTTGATATATGTCACAGGTCGATATTCTGAAGAATAAGTTAGGATTTGACGAGGCTTTCAATTACAAGGAAGAGCCCGACTTGGATGCAGCTTTGAAAAGGCAAGTTCCATTTAGAAAATTAAATTCCCAAATCACAAACACTGCTGAATTGAATATATATATATATATATATATATATATATATATATATATATATATATATATATATATATACACTTACTGATCATAATTATGGATGCAGGTATTTCCCAGAGGGCATTGACATATACTTCGAGAACGTGGGGGGCAAAATGCTTGATGCAGTGCTTCTGAATATGAGAGTTCATGGTCGCATTGCTGCCAGTGGAATGATCTCTCAATACAATCTTGAACGCCATGAGGGAATAACCAACTTGATGCAGATTGTTTATAAGCGAATTCTTATGAAAGGATTTCTGGTTTTCGATTACAATCACACATATTCTAAGTTCTTGGAACATACGTTGCCTTATGTCAGAGAAGGAAAGATTGTTTACATGGAAGAAGTAAATGAAGGAATTGAGAGTGGCCCTCGAGCCTTGGAAAGACTTTTTACAGGCCAAAGTACTGGAAAGGGAATAGTTGTTGTTGCTCGTGATTAAGTTTAGTTGGATTTCCAATGTTCATGAGCTAAAGTCTATGTAACTAAGATTTGAATTCTTGTCAAATCCAGATTATATGTGAAATTAAAATATAGTATGTGTAATGAGACTCCCATATAAATAAATGAAATTCACATCTTTATGTATTAAATTAATGTAATTTAGTGTTTCCCATGAAGAGAGAGACTTGTGTTGAGGAGTTTTTTTTTTTTTTTTAAGATGGATATTTATTTCCTTAAAAAAAAGGCCAGAAGGCCACATTACATAAGCAGGCCCATGGCGAAACATAAGAACTCCAACTAAGAGAACCAAACTCTGCCCTAAAAAAACCCAAGTCCATGACAAACGAAGACCTAAACAGAGGGCGGACCACGAGCCGAATATCCTAACCTGGTAGGAAAACTCCTTGCATCGCAGAGAGCATCTATAGGAAACTCGGCAAGGATTCGTGTCAACCATAGCTCGAAATGCTGGCCAACACCAGTGCGAGAAAAACAAATGATTGAAGCATTGCCAAGGGGCCTTGTTCGGGTGAAGTGTCTAAAGAAGAGGTCCCCCAAATTATAGCATCCCTAGCGAAACAAGAAGGTGAGCTAAAATCCAAAGGCCACTCATAGCAACTGCCATGGAGACTGACCAAGAAACCACTGGAGCATGAAAACAGCAAGGATTCTCCCTCTGGGAGCCTAGCAGATCCATCGTAGGAAAGGATGTACAACAAAAAAAGAAGCACCCATCCTCCAGCAGTAGTGGATCGATCGTCGGTGCTATTGGTGGAGAAGAAAGCAGAGCTTCCAAGGGTTAGCGAACACCTTCAAGTTTCGATATGGACCCTGAGATACTTCCCTTTCCCATCATCACACAAGATAGTTGCACCATGAATCAACCCCAAACAAATCAATACCACAAACCATTGGTCAATGGATCTTAAAAACATCTGCATGCAACATAGAACAACCCAAATAGCAAAGAAATAGAACCATCAGAGCTATAGCAGCCATACCAAAACCCTCTACATTTCAAAGCCAAAAGCATTATGTACAGAACCATTTAGGGAATTTTTATTATATTTTATTTAATGCAACCGTTATATATAATTTAATTATAATCAATTATTATGAGGAGATTTATATAAAACTTATCCTTACAATAAAATGGTTATATATATATATATATATATAACATTTCCCTAATCGGAAAGGCAAAAGAAGACTGCCAGAGGCGGCAAGTAAGAAGGCTTGAAACCATAAAGGAAACAGAAAAAACAGAGAGAAAGAAAGCGGCTGTGTAGAAAGTTAAGAATTCAAATGAGAAGTTGTTCTTTGACTTGCTTGTTGCTTCATTATGAAATAAAGATTCATACTTAGTTATTTTCTTTAAAAAAAAAATTCATACTTAGTTATCAAATTGACATTTTATTTTACTTATTTTTTGGTAGTATTCCTTTGTTTTTTTCTTTTTAAGGAATTTGGATAACGACACCAAATAATTGCTAATGTTATGTTACATGCACTTTTCCAATAAATACTTATTTTTCTTAAAATTGAATTTAATATTTTGAAGTGATAAACATAGACATACGTATGAGCATGAAGCCCACCTGATCCAAGCAATAAAGTACTGGATTCACATAGAGGCCTGTGGATTGAATTTGAAATTTATGCTTTCTTTGACATCTGATTATAATCCCAGCTAGCCCAAACCAATAAAAAAATTTATACTTGGATCAGGCTGATCAACAAACTAGTTCTCTGGTCAAGCTCCAGGGTCTGCACATTCAAATCCATACGTCGTGACTTCAACCAGGTAGCTCGCTTGCGTCCCACGCCCATGGCATTTCGGATGTCTGTTTTTTGGGTTCTTTTGTCCCTGCTAATGTATCTGCAGCTGCTCTAGAGATATTGGTGGCTAGGTTTTGTTTAATGAATGCTCCATTAAAAAAGAAAAAAAAAAAACACTTGTTCTCTGGTTTTGTTAAGTATCCCAGCTTCAGAATTTCATGGAGAAATAGACGAGCATTTCTTGAAAAAAAAATTAGTGAGAACTTTTACAACGAATTTAAAAATGTAAGAGATAAATAAAATTTAAGAGCCACACAAGGTTGTGCTATTTAAAAATCTAGTGGAAAAAAAAAATCAAAATTTTAACTCATTTTGTGGATATTGCTAGAACAGTTGTGTTATTTATACTCGATTATGGAATTTGGTTGTGTTATTAGGAAATTTTTTTTATATATAAAAAAAAAAAAAGAAAAGGGTTTTTTTTTGGGCGTATGGGAAAGTATGTTTGTGTTAGAGTTGCTTCTAAGAGGAAATCTTTTTTACTGAGTTTGAAGAAAATGTAAAATCCCTAGTCACCTCTTTCTTTAAACTCTTTCTCCTCTCTCTCCTTCTTCCTTTGTGAGTTACGATTTTATGGCAAGCATTAGTAAGTATTCTCACTTGTAATTAGTTTTTTTTAATAATTTTTAGATTTATATCCTTTTAAAATAGATATATATATTAAGATTGTTATTAATAATTTTAATATATATATATATATATATATATATATATATATATATTATAATATATCAAAATAATATAATATATAATTATTGTATATATTATTTTTAGTATTTTTTTCTCTCAAACTTTTTAATAAAGATTTTATAATATAAATAACTAAAATCTCTCTATATATAAAATAAGTATAAATATATAAATACATGTAATTAAAATATATTAATATATTATATCTTAGCTTATAATAATAGATACTTATTACAATATTAAAAGAGTAACTATTAAATAACTTATAATTTAATATACATTATTTAAAGCAATTAAATAATTAATTAATAAAAAATAGAATAAATTTAATAGAGAAATCTATATAGTAATGTCTAGCGGTAAACTCTTGGAACATTTCTATTTTATATATATATATATATCCTCACTTATTTTTGTTAATAAATATGAGTTTTGTCACCTCTTTTAAAATTTAGTATATCTTTTTTATAAGAATTTATTATTTCCTTTATGAAACTTTGTTATTTCCTCCTTTACGAAAATTTTTTATTTCTTTTATTACGATGATTTATTTTTTCTTTTTTATCATAGAGTTAGGTATTCTATTTTGTTATTTAAATAAGAGTACAATGATAAAAAAAAATAAATTTTCTCTTGTTGAGGATATGCAAATTTTATGGTTTTTTGATCAAGCTCGTAAAAAAATGATGTACTCAAACAGTGGTATATTAACATTAAGTGGAGTGTGTTTTTCGATCGAATAGCTAAATCAAATATTCTCTCAATACCACAATGTCTTTCAAAATAATATATTTTGTATAAGTTGTTCATCTTAAATTTTTTTTATATAAAATTATAGTAATATGAAATTTTATACTTTAAAATTATATTATGTCTCTATTTAATGAAAGCTCTATCTTTCTTTTTTTTTTTCAAACAAAAAAAGTTACTTATAAAAAAAATTTAAAATTTTTCCAAGTATTATATTGAATGATTTATATTTACATAATCAAGGAATGTATTTAATATGGTACGCGAATTTTTTTTAATTATACCATCTAGTTTCAATAAAAAAGAAATTGAAAACTAGTTAATTATTGTTCATATCTCATTATTTAATGTCCTTTTCTAGACAATTTTTTTGAAATTATTCTATGAAAGTCATGTAATTTTTTCTTTTCAAATTTTTAAAATTTTATTCGTACAAAATAATGAGTGTTAAATTGTTAAACTAAAATACGAAATCAAGAACCGCAAAATAAACAAATAACACATTGAAGGAAAAAAAAATTCTGTTTTCTTCTAAAATTAGTTAAGGATAAGAAAAGGCAGAAAACTTCAAATTTTCCATTTCATAACAACCCTAAAAGACAAAAAGGTCAAAATAAATAAAATAATTAGTTGTCATCATGATCTCCGCAATTGAATGCTTGTCATTTGCTTAATTATAATTTTTCTCTCATATATATTTTTATTATACTACTTTAAAAAATAAAATTTAATTACATCTATGTATTTATTTATTGAAAAACTTTTATTTAGTTCATTTTAATTTTTTTATTTAATTTAATCTAAAAATTTTAATTTAAATTTAATTTAACCTAAAAAATAAAAAAATCAAGAAATTAAACTTCTTGACTTTTAGGATTAAATCAAGAAATTTAATTCTAAAATTAAGAAATTAAATTTTTTAATTTTTTATTTAAATCATAAAATTTAGCTTATAAATTTTAATTTTTGGACTAAATTAAGTTTAAATTAAAATTTTTTATTTAATTTAGATAAAAAAAATTAAAAATGAATTAAATTGCTTTGCTAATAAATGCAGGGATTAAATTAAAACAGTGTCAGGTTCAATTTCTTGTTTTCATTATGACATGGACATTGATGTCTGAATTATGCATAATTAATTAAAAAGTCTCCCCTCTTTACTTAACACATCCGAATTGGAATATGCTTGACGCCTTGTTCCAGGAAGAGAAGACAAATGCCTTTCGAGAGAAACAATGCTAAGCAAAGCAAATTATGAACATACATATGGTGTGTGTGTGTACATTTGTGTTCATTCTGTAGCAGAGGGAAAAAATTAAGGAACAATGGCAAGTGAAGGTGAAGTGGTGAGCAATAAGCAGGTGATATTGAAGGAGTACGTGAGTGGTTTACCTAAAGAATCAGACCTACAAGTGACCACTGGTAGCATAAAACTGAAGATCCCAGAAGGTTGTAATGGAATTCTTGTCAAGAATCTTTATTTATCATGTGATCCTTACATAAGAACCCGTATGAAAAACCTTCAACTCAAAGGAGCCTACGTTGATTCCTTCCAGCCTGGTTCGGTAACAATTATCCATATTCCCCCTTTCTTAATGTTTCCAAGAATTTTATTTTTTCTCTTCTTGGATTATGATGTTTATAACATAGATTGAAATTGAGTGATCGAGAGTTAAACTGAGCCAAATGTTAAATCTTCTTTTTTTTTTGGTACGTCAGAAAGTAAATTTTAATCCATTTTAAGTGATGATTACCATTTTAAGGAACGATATTTCTCCAACTTTGCAGCCTATAAGTGGGTATGGAGTTGCTAAAGTTTTAGAATCTGAGCATCCAAACTTCAAGAAAGGAGACTTGATTTGGGGAATCACTGATTGGGAAGAGTACAGTCTGATTACAGAACCTGAGACTTTGTTCAAAATTCAGGACAAAGATATGCCCCTTTCCTATTACACTGGGATTCTTGGTATGTATTTTTATCTGTTTACTAGATTCCTATTTATGAACCTTGTAATTAAATTTTCCTTGGGTATTTTTCGTGGACTTTTGTTTTGTAGGTATGCCTGGAGTTACTGCTTATGCAGGGTTTTTTGAGATTTGCTCTCCTAAGAAAGGAGAATATGTCTTTGTTTCAGCAGCTTCTGGTGCAGTAGGTCAGCTTGTTGGGCAATTTGCAAAGCTTTCAGGTTGTTATGTTGTTGGAAGTGCTGGAAGTAAAGAGAAAGTGAGTCACTCTGCTTCCTGACTAGTCCTACTGTCTATTGAATTTTCCATTTGTGAAAAGCTGTCAGTTTTTGGATAATTTTGAATATCTGATGTTGAGTGTTCTACCATTGATATCGTATATCCTTTCATTAACCATTAGCTGCTTCTTTTTCTGTTTTTCCCCATTTGTTTTCATCACTACAAGGTTGATTTGTTGAAGAATAAGTTCGGATTCGATGAGGCTTTCAATTACAAAGAAGAGCAGGATCTGAATGCAGCTTTACAAAGGTTAGTTTTAGCAGTTAAAGAAGGACAATCCTTTACAATGCTCCAAGAGAGGTTTCCAGGAATGGAAAATCAGAAAAATTACTTGAAAGACCAATAAAAATATTCTGATTTTTGTGATTACTTTGCAATGCTATTGTTCTTGCAGGTACTTTCCCGAAGGAATTGATATTTACTTTGAAAACGTTGGTGGAAAGATGCTTGATGCAGTGCTACTTAACATGAGAATCCGTGGACGCATTGCTGTGTGTGGTATGATCTCACAGTACAACCTAGACCAACCTGAAGGAGTATATTATTTAGCGAATATTATTCTGAAACGTATCAGAATGGAAGGATTTCTGGTTTTTGATTACTATCATCTCTATCCAAAGTACTTGGAAATGGTCCTGCCTAAAATCAGGGAAGGGAAGATTGTATATGTGGAAGACAAAGCTGAAGGGCTAGAGAGTGGTCCAGCAGCCTTGACAGGGCTATTTGTTGGACGTAATGTAGGAAAGCAGGTGGTTGTGGTTGCCGATGAATGATTCTGTCATTCATCAGAAGTTTTAAGCCTCTTGAAATATATATATATATATATTCAACTGCAATAAAAAGAGCTCTCCACATGTAATGGTCATTGCCTCTAGGCTCAAGATCACAGTTAGAGGTGTGCAATTCTGATTTCGGTTTGGTTCCCACCAAAACCGAAGTTCAGTTCTTTTGCTTTTTGAAACTAGAATCAAAACCGATTGGCTCCAGTTCAGCTTTTAGTGCATTCATTTCTGGTTCAATTCTATTTTCGATTCTAACTTTAGTTCCGATTCTAGTTTCAATTCCAGTTCCTACATTTAAATTATTATATTTAAAAATAATTATATACTTCTAACATCAAAATATCAATAAAGATAATAATATTAATATTAAAATAACAATACTAATATCCATATAAAATATCACTAAAAAAGCATAAAATCAAACCAATAATTCTCACATATAAATACATAATAATACCCAATATCTAAAATAAGACCCATTAATATTTTCATATTTCAAATTATAAATAACAGCAAATCAATTAAAAAAAACATAATATAAAGTTTCAATATCACATTTCCCAAAAAAAAAAAAAAAAAACCTAGCTTCCACATTCCTTATAGCTACATTTTCCACATAAAAAAACTCCTTCAAACCTTCTTTCAATATAATGTCACCTTCATTTTTATACAATAAATATGTTAATAAATGAATAATTTGATTTAATTATAGGGAAAAAAGAATGTCAAGTCAATTCACAACTCATAATATCTAGCAATCCACTCTAGTTTTTGGAATAATATAATAATCTCCATAACTTGGATCTTGAGTAATTTTTGAATTTCATTACATGAAAAAGAAAGTAAATCGAAAGAAAAAAATTTCCAAACATTGAATTCTAAATTATTTTTAATTAAATAAAGATTATATTATTTTTATTTATTAATTAAAAAATATTATAATTTAAAATATCATTTATTTATTTGTAAGATAGTCATGAGATAAAAAAAAAAAAAGAGGTTAAAATAGTTATAATAGAGTTTTTATGATTAAAACTTTTTAAAATTAAAACTAAACTAGCCAATATAGTTTTAAGTGACTTCATAAATTAGGTTATATATATATATATAACTTTGTTGAAACTATATAATATATCTAAAAAATTATTAAAAAAATATGTGTAAAATCGATTTTTTGGTTCAGTTTCAATATAGTTCCAGTTCGATTTTTGTATAGTTCTTCATAAAGAACTAGAACCGAACCAAAATAATAAAATTAAGTTCAGTTCGATTCCTATAGTAGCGGTTCTTTTTAGTTACGGTTCGGTTTTATATGGTTCCTTAGTTTGGTTCAGAGCCTTTGAGAACCGTGCATAGTCCTAGTCCCAGTTAAACGATTTCATAGCCTTTGATTTAGCCAACCCTATAGGGGACCTACCATCGAACCATAGGGAGTCCCAAAGAGTCGTAAGTACTGACTATTTGTAGTTGATTTATCCATCTCCATTAAAGAAAGATAATATTGAATTTTAACTCTAGGATAGAGAGTCAAATTGAAGTCAAATGCCTCCAACTTTAAAAACTTACCGCTAAGCCATCACTCTCAATGGTATCTTGAAATATTATCTTATCTCAATGCAACTTCACTTTTGTATTTTTTTTTTTTGTCAAAGTGAATTGTGTTTCCTTACTATAAATGCCAATAAAATAAGGATCTAACTACTCCTATTTGAATTTTTTATTTTTAGCCCTAATTGCCTATTCTAGGTTATAAAATTAAATTAGAAAAAAAATATAAATCGAATTGAATAATTTTAAACGATTTAATGTATAGTTTTTATTTTATGAAATTGATGGTTAACGGATTCGATGGAAGCATGTAATATATATATATATATATATATATATATATATATATATATATATATATTAAATGTAAATATGTTTAATAAATATATTTTTGTAATATTCTTTAATTTTTAATCATAAATTTTCATCCATTCATATTTTAACTTTTTAATTTGGTATATAATTAATTTCATAAAATTAAAATATAATTTTGAATATCTGATGTTGAGTGTTCTACCATTGATATCATATATCCTTTCATTAACCATCAGCTGCTTCTTTTTCTGTTTTTCCCCATTAGTTTTCATCACTACAGGGTTGATTTGTTGAAGAATAAGTTCGGATTCGATGAGGCTTTCAATTACAAAGAAGAGCAGGACCTGAATGCAGCTTTACAAAGGTTAGTTTTAGCAGTTAAAGAAGGACAATCCTTTATAATGCTCCAAGAGAGGTTTCCAGGAATGGAAATCAGAAATTTTACTTGAAAGATCAACAAAAATATTCTGATTTTTGTGATTACTTTACAATGCTAATGTTCTTGCAGGTACTTTCCCGAAGGAATTGATATTTACTTTGAAAATTTTGGTGGAAAGATGCTTGATGCAGTGCTACTGATAAACCCATTTTATATAGATATATTAGAGTAGTTTTGCATCTATTTTGCCCTTTTTAATTTAGTAATTTTATGCTTTTAGTGCTTATTTTAGTTAATTTGTTAATTTTAGTTTTATTATATTTGATTTTTGGAATTTTAATGTTTTTGATAGGTTTTAATAAGGTTTAAAGGCAAAAAGGTCCATATAGAAGAAATTCAAAGTGATTTGGAAGTTTAAAGTAGTGTGAAAAATGAAGAAAATTTGCCTAAAGAAGAAGACCAGCCGAGATTTTCAAGGGCTTCAACATACCTCCTGTTGAAGGTCATGTGAAGAAAAGAGTCAGCCAGCAGGAATCCACACGAGGCATGTAAATTCAGCACTGGGTCATGTAGACAGAGATTTTGGAACAAAACACGCCAAAAGTTTCAAGGACTTCAACATACCCCGTGTAGTTGGTCGTGCAGAATCTAAAGGCTCCTCCTCCTAATCAACATGAGGCATGTGGAAAATAACTTAAATCAACATGAGGCATGTAGGATGGCGCTGGCAGATTTGCTGACATAGAAAAATTTTCTCTTTTCACACCTTTTACATATTTTGTCTTTATCCCTTTAGAGACTATTTTTAGGGTAAACCTAGAGGGGATATATAAGCATCATATTCTCTTTTTTACCATAAGAAGAAAGAAAGAGAAAAATAAAAAAAAGGAAAGAAAGAAGGAACCGCGCCATTTTTGGAGGAAGAACACTTACAGAGTGACGTTTCCAGCTTCCATTTTCAGAGATTTTGATTCTCTTCTTCTAGTTTCTTTTATTTTTAGTTTTATTTTCATATTTTCTTGCTCTATTTCATATTTTCCACTTGTAAATATAAGCATGAGTGAGTAGATATTTAGGATTTCAGAGTTGGGTGTAATGATTTAAGTTTTATTTGTGGATTTGGATTGGTTTTAACAAGATTTTAATATATATATAAGTTTTGATTCTTATTTTGTGTACTTATTTACATACCCATTGTTGGTACCCTTTGAGTTTTGTTCTTAATCTTAGATTGAAGGACCGAGAGATGAAAATCTATGATAGATAATCAAGATAATGAACTTAATCACATAGTGTTAGAAATAAACTAGTGAGTTAAGAGGAATTTCAAATTGATTAAAGTACTTAAAGGGTTTTGGGTGATTAAACATCGCATAAGAATGGGGTTTAGTTTCCTTTAAAATACTCTTTAGTTTGCTTGAAAGAGAAATTAAAGGAAATCAGAATCAACTTCCTTCAAACTTGTATTTCCCTTAATCTTGGTTTTGTCTATCCAAATCCCAATGAATGTTACTTCATGAACCTCAACTCTGGAATCCATTTTTACCATTAATTAATTAAATCTTTTCTCACTTGTTGAAATTTTAGTAAATTAGTTTAGTGCTTAGAAATTTAATTACTTATTTTATTATAATTTCCTTACTTTCTCAATTTATTTTGCTGCATCTCTTACTTTACTTTTGGTACACATTATCGATAGCCCAAATAATTATAACTTTTATAGTTTGGTACTCAAACAATAAATCTCTGTTGGACAATATCTTTTCTTTACTACTTGAATGATCCGTATACTTGCAGAGTACGCATCAAGTTTTTGGCACCGTTGCCAGGGATTTGTTTTTGTTTGATATTAGACAATTGATTGTTTGGTTAATTTGGGCATTTTATTTTTATTTTTTATTTTAATTTCTTTTCTTTATTATTTTACTTTGAGATTTTCTTATTTTGGTTTTTCAGGTACATATCTTTTATATGAGAAGGACAAAAAGTGCAGAAATTGATTTAATTTTTGATCCTGAGATTGAAAAGACAACTAAAGCTTTAAGAGCATAGTCTAAAAGAAGAAAAGCTGAACTCAAAATTCAAAGATAGCAAGAGCAACAACAAGAGCAATAAGTGATAGAAGCTATGGCAAACAACAACAACAGATCAATTAAGGATCATGCTTTCCCTAGTTTTGTAGATTTTAGACCAAGTATTATGTTGCACTCATTTTATATAGGCATTTCAAGATAGTTTTGCATCTATTTTGCTCTTATATTTTAGTATATTTTATATTTTTAGCTTTATTTTAGCTTATTTGTTAACTTTAATTACTTTATATTTGATTTTTGTGATTTTATTATTTTTTATAGGTTTTTGTGGCAAATTGAGGGTCAATGAGTGCATTGGGAAGTGATTTGAAGAAATTTAGAGTTCCCTAAGCATGGAGGAAAGTTGAAGAAATCAAGCCTTAAAAGATCAAGTTAACCGAAATTTGCTTGAAACTTTGCTTATGATGCTGCTCAGGGTATGTCATATTGCTTAACCTTAAGCCGCAAGTTAAGCACAACTTAAATCCTATTCATTCAAGCTCTCATCCCAAAACTTGCCGAGAATTGCTTGAGATACTGCTTAGGGTAAGTAGCAGCGCTTAAGGTGCTACACAGGTCAAGCTGAAAGTCAAGCATGAACACAAAAACTCATTTTATTCCAAACCTGCCGAGATTTGCTGAGGGTTTGCTTAACCTTAAGCAGACAATGCATGCAGAGGCCAAAAATTGCTGAAGATGTTGCTTAGGATAAGCAGTACCCTTAGCAGACTGCCCAGAACGTGAACAGCCTTGCTGACTTGGATATTTTTATACCTCATTTCCTATCCACTCCTTGGCTCTTATCCATTTTTAGGGCAACTTTTGGGATCATATAAAAGCATCATTTTCTAGTTTTTACCACAAGAAGAAGTGGGGAGAAAGAGAGAACAAAAAAAAAAAAAAAAAACACAATAAAAGAATAAGAAGGAGAAGAGAGGACTCCATTTCTGCTGGAGTTGCTGCCAAGTGATGTTTACCTGTAGTTTTTTAGAGTTTTGGGCTCTCCTTCCCTTGGGTTTTTCTATTCTTAGTCTATTTTTATGTTTCTTTTGTTAGTTTTATTATTTTCTCTTGTAAATTTTACCATGATAGAATAGTTTTCCTAAGATTTCAGAGTTGGGTTATAATGTTTTGAATTTATTTTTGGATTTGGATTGGGTTTTATCTAGATTTATATAAATATGAGTTTTGATTATGTTCCTTGTGTGCTTTATGACTTACCTAATGTTGGATCCCATTGGGTCTAGTTTTTAATCTTTGATTGAAGGACCGAAAGGTGAAAATCATTGATAGATAATCAAGGATTAGAAATTGAAATCACCTAGATTTAGAAATAAACTAGGATTTTAAGAGGATTAATTGATTGATTACAAAACTTAATGGGTTTAAAGTTAATCAAATATCGTACAAAAGTAGGTTTGATTTTCCTAAAATACTCTTTGATTTGCTTGAAAAGATATCAAAGGATTTTAGAATCAATCACCTTCAAACTCTATTTTCTTTTAAAATTGGATGACCTAAGACAAATCCCAATAGATTTTATTCATAAACTCCAATTTTGGAATCATTTTTAGTATTAATTAGTCTTTGTTTTTGGTTGCCCATTATTAATTTAGTTAATTTTTGCTTAGATTAAGACTTTATTTACATTACCCATTGCCTATTTTCTTTATTTTCTATTTAAATTGCTACATTTAATAAATTTAGTTCTTATAAATTGTCATTAGTCTAAATAATAAAAAAAACCATAATCTAGTACTTAAACACAATTCCTCGTGGGAACGATACTTTACTTATCACTTTATTACTTGATACGACCCGTATACTTGTGGACACACACATCAAGTTTTTGGCGCTGTTGCCGGGGAATTGTTGTTTGATATTAGATGAGTTGGTTGTTTGGTTATTTAGACATTTTCTTTTTAATTTTCTTTTATTATTACTTTATTTTGTGTTTTTCTTTTTCAAATTTTCTTTTATATTTCTAATTTTGTTTCCATTTGCTTATCTTGTGAGGTATTTCAAAATGTTTCATGTACAAGTCTTTACAAGTTTTGCTCAACTGCACTTGGAGCCCTTTTATGCTGCTTGGGGAAGATTTAATAATATGGTAGAGAGATTTTCCAACCACAACCTTTCAAATCAGTATCTAATTGTTTGTTTCTATGATGGTTTTTATGAAGCGACAAGAAATTGGGTAGATTATGGAGCTTGGGCAACTGGTGATCATGTTCTTCAAAGAGGTCATGAGGATGTGATTCACTTGTTAAATGACATGGCGGATTTTGATTACTATTGGCATTGGGACCCTTCACTATAGGGTTGGAGTCACCAATATCCCCCATACCACAAACAACCCAATATTTCACACCAATCATTTGAGTTTGAAGAAGAGAAGGGAGTGGGACATGAAGAGGCAGAAGATAAATTTGAAAATCTCTTTAACCAATTATTGAATATTCAAGAAGACCAAGGAATGAAACTTAAAGAGATGGTAGCTAAATTGGATGATCTTGAAACATCAATGAAAAAAAATAAGCTATCAATTAAGATGATGAATGGAGTTTATGAGGAGGAACAAAATACTCAAGGTGGGGACAATGGGTTAAGCTATGACAATGCTTTATGGGAATTTGAATCTGCAGAAGAAGTGGAGCCTCAATCAGAAAAAGCAAAATCCCTTGAAGATGAGTTACCAATAGAGTTTTCACAAGAAAATGAGTTACTTGAAAAAGAAATAGAACTTAAAGTTGAAGAAAACCACTCTTTTATCCTTGGAGAGTCATTGGAAGAGGGCTTATATGGAAATGAGTCAGAAAAGAAGTTGGTGGTTGAGGAAATTGATAAAACCATCAACTTGAGCTCATTGATGGATCTTTCACATACACCACCAAAAGACCCTTTTCTCTCATGGATACCTCCTTCATTATTTTATATCCTCCATGAGCTAAAGCTTTCTTCAACCCAAGCATGTGATTCAACTCCATGTGTTGTTCATGCTACATGCAAATTTACTTCAAATCTGGCCAATCTTGAGGGCACTTTACATCAAAACCCATATGTCATATTATATGATAATTATTATGGAAGGAAGCAGCTTTTTGATTAGCATATCTACAAGGGTCAAGCTAATGACCTTAAACAAGCGCTTCTTGGGAGGCAACCCAAGTTTACTTTTAGTAGTTTGTTTGTTTTCTTTTTTGAGTTTTTGAGTTTTACCCCATTCAACTGAAAAGTGACATTTGTTTATCTTTTGTAGGTTATTTATGAAGATGGGCAAATTGAAATTTATTGCAAAAAGACAAGAAATGCAATGCAGCTGTTTAAGGGAAGAAATTCTGCACTTTTGTTTCTCTATGAACAGTAACTTTCTTGAATTTATGTCACATTGCTGATATTGGAAAATTAAGTGATGATACATGTTCAAATATATGCTTTTTTGTATATGGTTGAATGCAACTTGAATGAGGATTAATTTTGATATTTTAGACTAGTTTGAGCTTTATTAGAGTGCCCAATTATGTTTGTTGCAATTTTGACTTTCTGGTATATATGGTGTTTTTGTTTGATAGCAAATTTTCATGCCATTGTTTATATTATTTTAGGTGTTGCTGTTCTTGTTGCTGATATTTCTTATTGCTGATATAGTTGTTAATGCAGATTTGGTGCTTTATGTGAATTTCAACCATTGATATTGCAGATATAGCTATTGAATTTCAGTTTTAATTTATTCTGGATTTCATGTCTGCATAATTTTCTTACAGAATGTGCTTAAATTTGAGCTGCTTAACTCTTAAATTTGCATTTTCAGAATATATTTTACTAGTTTTTGGAAGCTTTTGGGTTGAGTTTTTAGTTTTTAGTGTCAGTGTGCATTAGGTATATGCTGGAGATCAGGATAGTCCTTTGGTAGCATTTGGAATGTTTTTAGTGAGCAAAATCTTTGTTTTTAAATAGACCAGCCAAAATTTGCTGAAGTTATTGCTTACCCTAAGCTGTACCCTATGCAAATCCTGCTTAACCCTAAGCAACAGGTTAAGTAACATCTTAAACAATTTCTTAAGCAGTGTAAATTCATACATTTGGGATACTTTTTTCACATTTTTCTCTCTAAAGCTTCATTGTTAATATTGATTTAATTCCCAATTGTATATATTTTATTAATTGATTAGTTCAGACAATTTTGTCTATCTTTGCATTCATTTTAGACATTGAGTACAATGTCTCATTTGAGTTTGGGGGTTAGGGCAAAATTTTTGAAAAATTTAAAAAAAATTTTTTTTTAGCATTTTCATTCATTCATTTATTGCATTTCATTCATTCATATATAGTTAATCCATACACTTATACTTATACCACACATATGTCTATACTCATACACATACACTTACATATAGCTTTTATATAGATTACACTTAGTTTTAATTTGATTTATGCATTCATTTTAGGATCATGCATATCATAAAAATAAATTTTACCTTGTTTTTAGAGGATTGAGAATTGCTTTGAAGAGCAATTAAGCTTACTTTTAGAAGGGTTTGATGGATTGAAAGTTCTAAATAGGTGCAAGGTTATTAGATTCTTACCTTAGTTTATATCTTCTTAGCTAAAGGCCACTCAATCAATTGCACTGAGTTTGAGTGCCTAGAGAAAACTCTAGGGTAAGAAGTAGTTAATTGATGTCTCACCAATCCTAGAACAATCCTTCTAAACCTTTTAAGGCAAAATCATAGCATACACTTGAGAAAGAAATGATCTAGGCATTCTTTGGATTTTAAACCCACATTTTAGCCTTAGCCAACCTCACTTCAAAATTTCCCTTTGGAATCAATTTGAGCCTACATTTATCTCTTTTATTTCTTTAGAACCCACATTACTGCCTAGACATAAACCCAAACACTTACCTACCATTCATGAGAATAATTCTGTGAGTGATAGATACACTTAAAAAATAATAATAATAAAATTTAAAAAAAAAAGAAAAAAATATATAAAAAAAGAAAAAGAAAAAGAAAAAAATATATAATAATTAGTTGGGAGAAGTGACTAAAGTAAAAATGCTAGCAAGTTCAATTATGGTATGTAAAGTAATTCACCATCCAAGTACATAAAGAAATGAGTTTGGGGGTGAATTAAAAGGGAATTCAAAGTCAATGTTATTTATGTAGTCTCTCTAAAAGCTTCAAAATTATATGCTAGCATTGGTGAATAGTTTTAAAGTTCCTTCTCCCATTTAATTCTTAAAAAAAAAAAGAAAAAAAAAGAGAGAGAAAAAAAAGTATGTGTCTTGATCTTTTAATAATTTGATTATTCTCATGTTTTGTTACCTTTTATCCTTTCCTTGTTAGCCACATTATCACCCCCTTAGCCCCATTACAACCCTTGAAATCCCTTTTGATCATTTGATGGTGTTTTGCTACATTAGTGGAGATTGGAATAGGAGAATTGTCTATGGGATTGGGATATCATTCATCCATTTATTTACTTTCATCATTATTTGAGACACTTTAGTTTATGGATTGCTCTAGAGTCTATTTAGGCATGATTATTCTTTGTGATTGATTGATTTGGGCTTGATGATATGAAAAATTGACCCAAGGCCAAGCGGTGATAACTTTGATGAGGATTGAATTCTTTGCACCTTGAAAGTGGGTATATGGTTTATTGGTGGCTAAAAGTAAGCTTGAGAGTTTGGATAAGTAACTTTCATGAATTTAAGGGAAGGTGTAACACCCCTATTTGTATAGCCGGGTATATTTCACTGTTCTGGTGACCGGAGTCGGTCCAGACAATTAAGGGGATTAGGACCACACTGAAGACAACTAGATAAGCCATAAATACAAATAATTAGTAATTGTCAATCAGTTAAGTATAAATAAGAAAAACAGAACATAAGAAGTTAAACGAGCCGAGAGTCACAGCGATGGGTGACCTTCTTGGGAAGGACTGCGAAGTCGATTTAAACTCAAATTTCGAACCGTAAAATGTAACGCCGTGGTCCTTAAGACTATTACACACATAGTGGAAAAGAGAAAATCACGGAAAAAGGTTGTTAAGCCAGTCAAATAATTAGGTCAGGGAGCCAGAAGAAATATTGAATTATTTACAAACTGGGTTGAACCGGCGAGGGGCAATTTGATCAATTGACCCCGAGAGCTGACTCCTAACCTAACTGTCCAATAAAATCTGAGAAATAAAAATTTTGAAATATAGATTTAAATTAAAGAAGTATGAAAAAATAAAGGAAAAAGAAAAGAAAAGAAAATTTGATCAATGACATCACATAGATGACCTCATAAATATTTTCCTATTTAAGTTATTTTTTACTAAGTCAAAAAGGAGAGAAATAAACATAAAATTAAAAACAAAGTGGTCATCTTCTTTACCCAATATGCCGTTCACCTCTCCTCTCTCTCTCTTCACTCTAATTCCTCCATTTGAGCTCAAATTCAAGCTTTGGTAACTCTAAAAATTTCCCCATAAATCATTTCTAAAATTTGTAGAAACCTTTAAATTGAACCTCAACAAGAAGTTGGGAGGAAGAAAATTGAAGAAAAGTGAAGGAAAATCAAGCTTGGCAATTCAAGAAAATTTGACAAGTGAGGTTAGTACTTGTTTCCCTTTCTTTTCTTCTTTAAGCTTTGAAATTAAGTTGAGATGAGTGTAAATTGTATGAAAATTTAAAGAAAATGATAAGTTATGAAGGGACAAACAATTCGGCAGCCATGAGGGTTGGGGGAAAGTGATATGTTTCACTTCAATAAATCATGCATGCAAGTCAATCTAAGTGGGTAGGTGTTAGTGCTACACTTTAAATTCATGAAATTGTGTAAGTTAGGGTTTTGGACCTAGGGTTTGGGAAACAAAATTTGAAGAAATGGTGAAATGATGTGTTTGACCTAGTTTAAGGTGAGAAATGGTCATTTGTGACCAAATGAAGTGTGTTGAAAGTGTTGGAGTTGAGTTTAAATTTGGATTCAATGTGGTCATGCTGCTGGCAGCAGGACCAAGGTCCCTTTGAGGGACCAAAAATGAAAATTTACAAGTCCAATTGGTATGAGACCAATTGGGAATGAAAACAGACACAAAATGACACAATTTTCATTTAGGAATTATGCCTAAAAAGTGACCAAAACCTAGTGAACAAATTGACCAAATCCGGATTTTCTCAGTCTGACCTGTACAAAAATGACGAAATGAACAGTGTTTGTTCATTTGGCCATAACTTGAGCTAGGTACGTCTAAATGACCTGAAATTTTACTAGTGGACAGTTGAGATATAGACCTAAAACTTTCATGAAGAACACAAATCCAAATTATGCCATTAACCAAGTCATTTGGCCACCCAAAGTTGGTGACCTAAAACTGCCAAAACCAGAAATTGCCCAGAAATCTTGGTTAAGTCCAATCCGGCAGCCATGGTTCAAATAGCTATAACTTGAGCTAAAAAACTCCAATTGGAGTGATCCAAAAAGGAGAATAAAGTTAAGACAATAGAGAATATTTTCTATGAAGAAATTTCTGCCAAATTCTAACAGAAAAATGACCAATGGAACAGTGCAACTTAAGACACCAAAACTCAAAATTTACAAATTTGCCTAAAAGACTTAGAATTTGAGTAAACAACCAAAACCAACAAATTTAGTGACCAAAATGTGATATGTGGGTGAAGTTGGAATTCCCATACCTATTAAACCTTAGAAAGTTAACAAATTGACTTGAATAGTGTAGTGAATAGTAACCCCGAAACACAAAATTTAAAGAACGTCAAGTTTAGCACATTAGAGTTAGGTATAAGTGAATGTAAATTTATTTTTGAATTTATGCTAAGTTATGATACTGAAACACTGTGAAACTGTGTGTTTCAGTGGAAAAGAACACCGAGAAAGAACCCGAGAAATCGAGTCAAGGCCAAGAGGCGACTCGCTTAAGGTTTGTGCACAATGTATAATTTTTGTAAATTATCTTCTGCATATTGTTTTGAATAATTTGAAATATTGAATTGTGACATTACTATAATGAAGTATTTATGATGCTTTTGATTTAAATTGTTGAAAGTTACTTGTGTATATTTGAAATGGCAATGTTTAATAAATTGTTAAGATAAGTTTTGAAACCACAGTGTCATGACCATATATTTGAACACCTCACTAGCATGACTAGTGGGGGTAATCGGTTTTGAATTTTGATTCCTTCTCTGGCTGAAGTGTTGAGGTGTGTGCCAGTAGAAGAAGAAATTGAATGGATATCCATATATTTGAGCTAGCTAGCCTTGTGATGTGACTTCTCCTTAGCCTCTGGCTATTGAGGTTATATTTGTTTCGAATGGCATGATATAACTGTGGGTTTTATGAAATGTGTTTTGATACTTTGAAATGAACTTGTTTGGATTAAAATCTCATAATTCATGTTTTGTATTTAATTCTCATGTTTAGTCCAATTTTTGAATAAATGTGATTTAAATTCTGCATAGAGATTATTTTAGTATGTTGTGCACCACTGAGTCCTAGTACTCAGTGATGGGTGTTATTGCTGTCGTAAATATAGAGACTAGAGGAGCAGCAGACTGAGCTGCTGAGGATTGAGGACCTACCTGCTTGAAGTTATCGGGCATAATTTATACCCTGACTGTAAATATTTATTTTGATGTATGTAATGCACGTAAATATATGGATATGTAAAATTGGTCTTGAGCAGCTTGTACAAAGTTTGTAATAAAATTTAGTTTGAATTTCTTTTAATGTAAATTTTTAGTATGATGTATATATAAATTGTTTATCTTTAATGAAATATGAATGAATGAAATTGATTGACAGTATCTGGATGATTATTGAATTTTTGGAAATTAAAAAATGAGGATTGTTAAATTTTGAAACTTGAGAAATTTGTTGAGATTGATTGTGAATTTGAAGAAGTGGTTGAAATAAATAATTGGAAGTGCTTTTTACAGAAATTTGAAGAACTGTTTTCTCAAAATACAAACGGCATCCTGCCGAAATTTTTATAAATTTGCAGAAAAATAAAATGGGCCAAAAATTTTAACTAGTTTCCAACTTTAATTAAATGTTTTAATATCTATTTAGAAATGCTCACCACTTATAAAAAGTAAGAAAATTGTTTTAAAATCCCTTGTAGGGTACTTAATGAGTTATCGGTAGGTGAAGTGCCGTAGTTCATTAGGTATTCTACGAGATCATGTTATGCCTTACAGAGGGGTAAGGTGTGACAGAAGGTACCCCAAATTGCATTAATTATTTTTAATTTGCTTGAGGACAAGCAAAGGTTTGAGTTTAGGGGAATTTGTTGCACTCATTTTACATAGGCATTTTAGGGTGATTTTGCATCAATTTTACCCTTATATTTTAGTATATTTTATGTTTTTAGCTTTATTTTAGCTTATTTGTTAACTTTAGTTACTTTATATTTGATTTTTGTAATTTTGTTGTTTTTTATAGGTTTTTATGGCAAATTGAGGGTCAATGAGTACATTAGGAAGTGATTTAAAGAAATTTAGAGTTCCCTAAGTATGGAGGAAAGTTAAAGAAATCAAGCCTTGAAAGATCAAGTTAACCAAAATTTGCTTGAGACTTTGCCTATGATGCTACTCAGGGTATGTCATATTGCTTAACCTTAAGCCGCAAGTCAAGCACAACTTAAATCTTACACATTTAAGCTTTCATCCCAAAACCTGCTGAGAATTGCTTGAGATCCTGCTTAGGGTAAGTAGCAGCGCTTAAGGTGCAACACAGGTCAAGCTAAAAGTCAAGCATGAACAGAAAACTCATTTTATTCCAAACCTGTCGAGATTTGCTGAGGGTCTGCTTAACCTTATGCAGACAGTGCATGCAGAGGCTGAAAATTACTGAAGATGTTGCTTAGGGTAAGCAGTACCCTAAGCAGACTGCCTAGAACGTGAACAACCTTGCTGACCTGGATATTTTTACACCTCATTTCCTATCCACTCCTTGGCTCTTATCCATTTTTAGGGCAACTTTTGGGACCATATAAAAGCATCATTTTCTAGTTTTTACCACAAGAAGAAGTGGGGAGAAAGAGAGAACAAAAAAAAAAAAAAGAAACACAAGAAAAGAATAAGAAGGAGAAGAGAGGACGCCATTTCTGCTGGGGTTGCTGCCAAGTGATGTTTACTTGCAGTTTTTCAGAGTTTTGGGCTCTCCTTCCCTTGGGTTTTTCTATTCTTAGTCTATTTTTATGTTTCTTTTGTTAGTTTTACCATTTTCTCTTGTAAAGTTTACCATGATAGAATAGTTTTTCTAAGATTTCAGAGTTGGGTTATAATGTTTTGAATTTATTTGTGGATTTGGATTGGGTTTTATCTAGATTTATATAAATATGAGTTTTGATTCTTTTCCTTGTGTGCTTTATGACTTACCTAATGTTGGATCCCATTGGGTCTAGTTTTTAATCTTTGATTAAAGGACCGAAAGGTGAAAATCATTGATAGATAAGCAAGGATTAGAACTTGAAATCACCTAGATTTAGAAATAAACTAGGTTTTTAAGAGGATTAATTGATTGATTACAAAACTTAATGGGTTTTAAGTTAATCAAATATCGTACGAAAGTAGGTTTGATTTTCTTAAAATACTCTTTGATTTGCTTGAAAAAGATATCAAAGGATTTTAGAATCAATCACCTTCAAACTCTATTTTCTTTTAAAATTGGATGAGCCAAGACAAATCCCAATAGATTTAATTCATAAACTCCAATTCTGGAATCATGTTTAGTATTAATTAGTCTTTGTTTTTGCTTACCCATTATTAATTTAGTTAATTTTTGCTTAGATTAAGACTTTATTTACATTACCCATTGCCTATTTTCTTTATTTTCTATTTAAATTGTTGCATTTAATAAATTTAGTTCTTATAAATTGCCATTAGTCTAAATAATAAAAAAACCATAGTCTAGTACTCAAACACAATTTCTCATGGAAACGATACTTTACTTATCACTTTATTACTTGATACGATCCGTATACTTGGAGACACACACATCATATTATAAGGCCTAGAGTGGAAGCAAACAACTTTGAGTTGAAGCGCTCACTTTGTTAAATGGTTCAACAATCACAATTTGGGGAGGTCCTACTGAGAGTCCACATGTGCACCTTGCACATTTTCTTGAGATTAGTGACATGTTGAAGATAAATGGAGTGTTAGATGATGCCATCCGGCAGAGATTATTTCCTTTTTCTTTGAAGGATCATGCTAGGGAGTGGTTACATTTATTACCTTCGAGTTTAATAACTACTTGGGATGAGTTGTCACAAGCTTTCTTGGCTCAATACTTTCCTCCTTGCAAGACTGCAAAATTGAGAAATGAATTAACTTCTTTCAGACCGAGGGATGATGAGAGTCTCTATGAAGCTTAGGAGAGATACAAGGATCTTCAGAGGAGATGTCCACATCATGGAATCCCTAAATGGATGCTAGTTCATCATTTCTATAATGGTATTTCTCCAGCAATTAGAAGTATAATCGATGCATCTTTAGGAGGTGATCTTATGGAGAAGTCAGAAGATGAAGCTTATTCAGCATTGGATAAAATTGCTTACAATAATTATCAATGGAGCTGTGAAAGAAATGAAATGAAGAAGCCATCAGCTGGTGTATATGAGTTAGATACCATGAGTATGTTCAATGCCAAATTTGATGCTTTAACGAGAAAAATGGATAAGTTAAGTATGAAGGTTGATGCTTCAATTAGAGGATCTAGTCATGCAGAAGATCTTGGTGCAGGAAATATGCATTGTATCAATGATTTTCCTTCTTATGGGCAAGAATTTGGAAATGAGCAAGTTGATTTTGTTGGGAATTACAATCAGAAACCAGTTGATAATCCTTTTTTGGCTACATATAATCTAGCATAGAGGAATCACCCTAACTTTTCTTGGGGAGGTCGATAAGGATAGCAGCAGCAGAATTATCAGCAACCTCCTAATTTCCAGCATCAACAGCAGAATTTTTAGCAAAACAAAGTACCACCTGGATTTCCACCACAAAGGAATCAAAATGCACCTGTTCCATAACCACCAGTTCAATCTTCAGACCAAGATTCAATTTTGAAGTCTATGATGGAGAATTTCTTAATTGCTCAACAAAAACAAGGAGAAATGATTCAACAATTAACTTTAATGATAGACCAGCTTGCCACTCATAACAGGATGTTAGAAAACCAAATAGCTCAATAAGCAAGTTCGTCTTGCAAAGCACAGGGAAAAATTCCAAGTCAGCCAGAGAATCCTAGAGAACATTGCAAGGCAGTGATCCTAAGGAGTGGGAAAATTGTGGGAGATGAAAAGAAAGATGAGGTAGAAGAGGAAAAGAAGAAAGAAGATGAAGACAATAATGAATCTACTTCAAATAATGATGAAGTTAATGAGGAAACAAACAAAAAGAAGGGAATTGAAAAAGAAGAAGAGGAAAAGTATGTGCCTCCACCACCATACAAGCCACCATTGCCATATCCTCAGAGGTTTCAAAAAGCAAAGCTAGATAAGCAGTTCGGGAAATTTTTGGAAGTTTTGAAGAAATTATGCATCAACATTCCATTTACAGATAGAATTTCTCAAATGCCCTCATATGCTAAGTTCCTGAAAGAAATTTTGTCAAATAAGAGGAGATTAGACGATTATGAAACGGTGGCATTAGCAGAGGAGTGTAGTGCTCTCTTGCAGAATAAGCTCCCACCGAAATTGAAGAATCCAGAAAGTTTCTCTATTCCTTGTCACATTGGGGACTCTA
This sequence comes from Hevea brasiliensis, assembly GCF_030052815.1. Taxonomy (NCBI): domain Eukaryota; kingdom Viridiplantae; phylum Streptophyta; class Magnoliopsida; order Malpighiales; family Euphorbiaceae; genus Hevea; species Hevea brasiliensis. The sequence goes on from NC_079494.1 coordinate 99,684,008, forward strand.
GTATTGATAAAGCATTGTGTGATCTTGGAGCTAGTGTAAGTTTGATGCCACTCTCTATTTGTGAAAAGTTGAAGGTTGGAGAATTGAAGCCAACAACCATTTCTTTGCAACTAGCTGATAGATCTATGAAATATCTGGTAGGAATTTTGGAGAATGTACCCTTAAAAGTTGAGAAATTTTTCATTCCTGTGGATTTTGTGGTTCTTGAAATGGAAGAGGATATTCACATACCTATCATTTTAAGAAGGCCATTTCTAGCCATAGCAGGGGCTATAATTGATGTGAAGAATGGTAGATTGACATTAAAAGTTGGAGAAGAGGAGGTGGAATTTAATTTGAATCAAGCTTTGAAAAAACATCTTGAAGTTGACCCTTGTTTAAGGGTAGATGTTATTGATGAGATTGTGGAAGAAGAATTTAGGAAAAGATATCCTGAGGACCCTTTGGAGAATTATTTGGTACATAGTAGAACAACAAAGGATGAAAATCCTAAAGTTGCAGCTTTCGCTCAAATTTTGGAAGCTACTCAAGAAGTTGTAGGAGATCAAGTTTTGCAAGTTGAAGAGTTGAAACATGAAGTTGCACAACCACCTTTATTAGATGAAAAGGAAGCACCATAGGTAGACCTCAAACCACTTCCTTCTACATTAAGGTATGCTTTTCTTGAACCTAATTCAACCTATCCTGTCATTATTAGTGCAAGTTTGAGTGATGTACAAGTTGAAAAATTGTTGAGAGAGTTAAGAGCACATAGGAAAGTTATTGGTTACACCATTGCTGATATCAAGGGTATAAACCCTACCTTATGCATGCATAGGATTGTTTTAGAGGATAATTTTAAAGCCACCATAGAACATCAAAGAAGGTTGAATCCCAATATGAAAGAGGTGGTGAAGAAAGAAGTCTTGAAACTGCTTGAAGCTGGGATTATTTATCCTATTTCTGATAGTAGTTAGGTTAGCCCAGTTCATGTAGTCCCTAAGAAAAGAGGTGTGACCATTGTGAACAATGAAAATAATGAGTTGATACCTACTAGAATTGTTTCAGGATGGATGATGTGCATAGATTACAGGAAGCTTAATAGTGCCACTAGAAAAGACCATTTTCCCTTGCCTTTTATTGATCAAATGTTAGAGAGGTTAGCAAAACATTCATATTTTTATTATTTGGATGGGTATTCTGGTTTTTTCCAAATCCCAATACATCCTAGTGATCAAGAGAAAACCACATTCACATTTACATATAGAAGAATGCCTTTTAGCTTCTGTAATGCACCAGCTACTTTTCAGCAGTGTATGATGGCCATTTTCTCTGATTTTATTGAGGAAACTATGGAAGTTTTCATGGATGATTTTTCTATATATGGTTTTTCTTTTGATAATTGTCTATCTAACCTCTCTAAAGTGCTTAAAAGATGTGAAGAAACAGATCTGGTGCTAAATTAGGAGAAATGTCATTTTATGGTGCAAGAAGGCATTGTTCTTGGACATTTGGTATCGCATAGAGGAATTGAAGTGGACAAGGCCAAAGTAGAAGTGATTGAGAAGATGCCTCCACCAACATCAGTGAAGGGAATTAGAAGTTTTCTTGGGCATGCTGGGTTCTACCAGCGATTTATAAAGGATTTTTCAAAAATTGCTAAACCTCTTACAAATTTGTTAAATCATGATGTTCCTTTTAATTTTGACCAAGCTTGTTTTGATTCTTTAAACAAGTTGAAGGAAGCTCTAACAACAATCCCCATTATTCAACCTCCAGATTGGTCATTGCCATTTGAGGTTATGTGTGATGCTAGTGACTTTGCTGTGGGAGTTGTACTTGGTCAGAAAAAAGAGCAGAGGTCTTATGCAATCTATTATGCCAGCAAAACTTTAGAAGATGCTCAAGTGAATTATGCCACCACTGAGAAGGAATTTTTAGCTGTGGTATTTGCTGTGGAAAAGTTTAGATCATATCTGGTTGGATCAAAAGTGATTGTCTATACAGACCATGCCGTCATAAGATATTTGATGAATAAAAAAGAAGCAAAGCCAAGACTAATAAGATGGGTTTTATTGCTACAAGAGTTTGATTTATAAATTAAAGATAAAAAGGGAGCTAAAAATGTTGTAGCGGATCATCTATCAAGGATTAAGTATGAGAGTAAAAATGGAAATGAGGAGGAATTGCCAATTGACGAGTTCTTCTCAAATGAGCAATTGCTAGTTGTTGTTGCTGCATTGCCATGGTTTGCAGATTTTGTCAATTACCTGTCATGTGGAGTTTTCCCACCAGATTTGAGCTATCAACAGCAAAAGAAATTTTTGCATGATGTGAAATTTTATACATGGGAGGATCTATTGTTATTTAAGAGATGTAACGATGGCCTAGTTAGAAGGTGCTTGCCTAAAGAGGAAATAAGAAACATTTTAGAGCATTATCATTCTTCTGACTATAGAGGTCATTTTAGTGTGGATAAAACAGTGGCTAAAGTACTTCAAGCTAGATTTTATTGGCCACACATGTTCAAAATTGTGAGAGAATTTATTTTGAGATGTGATAGATGTCAAAGAGTGGGGAATATCTCAAAGAAAAATGAAATGCGACAATAAGGAATTTTGGAGATTGAGTTAATTGATGTTTGGGGTATTGATTTCATGGGACCATTCCCATCATCTTTTGGGAATAAATATATTTTGGTAGGTGTGGATTATGTGTCAAAATGGGTTAAGGCCATTGCTTCCCCTACAAATGATGCAAAGGTAGTAGTGAAATTTTTGAAGAAGTTTATTTTCACTAGATTTGGAGCACCAAGAGCTATAATCAGTGATGGTGGATTTCATTTCTACAATAAACAGTTTGAAAATCTTTTGAAGAAATATGGGGTTACTCATAAGGTAGCTACACCTTACCATCCTCAGACCAGAGGGTAAGTTGAAGTATCTAATAGGGAATTGAAGAGAATTTTGAAAAAAAATTGTTAATCATTCAAGGAAGGATTGGTCATTGAAGCTAGATGATGAATTATGGGCGTACAGGATAGCTTACAAGACACCCATTGGAACTACACCTTTTAAGCTAGTCTATGGAAAATCATGTCATTTGCCAGTTATGTGACACCCCTTACCTGTCTACAGCATAGCCGAGTAAGATATGTCACACAGTGTACCGGAACACCATATTTTATTTTAATCATTTTTTTATTCTTTCTTAATTTATTTCTAATGGTTATAAAATGCAATTTGTGAAATATAACTCATTTAAGTCATTTATTGAAATTATAAATTTATTTGAGGTTCCAAAAATTTTATAGAAAATCCGGAAGAGTACCGGCTAAAAATGGAGAAAACAGTTCTTCGGAATCTGTGAAAAACACTTCCAATAATCATTTCTAATCATTCTCAAACTCCAATAACCATCAACATGGTCTCAACATTAGCAATCATTTCAAGTTCTCAACATTAATCCACAATTTCATTCAAATTCAAAATCAACTAAAATTTCATGAAGATATTCTCAAATTATATTAATTAACAAAATTCTTTAAAATATGTACATCAACATATGATTACATAAATTTACTATTTACATGAGTTCATAATTTACAAATCACAAACTACTACCTATTACAAAATGCAAAAACATAATTTCAAAAGGGACCTAAAGGTCCTACCACTGATGCACTGTAGATGAGAGGTGACTCTGACTCTAAGCAGATCTGTGACCTCATCCAGTCTGTGGTCTACTGGGCTCTCTATCTGTCTCTCCAGAACCTACACGTAGCAAAAAGCGACGCGCTAAGCAATAATGCTTAGTGGTGCCAATAATAAAATAAAAAGAACTAAAAGGAAATAAATATGCAGTGAGTGTATTGATGTCTCATGCAGTCAAATTTTCGATAATTATTGGTAGTCTTATTTATTTGGTATTTGTTATATTCATTATTTCATTAAATTTATCAACTTTCATTTTTTATTGCGCAAGTAACCTATACTGGATAACTGGACTGGATAAATGGGTAAACTGGCACTGGTATCAAGTACCTCGGGCCGTCACACCATCGGTCACATATGTGTCTCCCGGTGTGCAACAGAACAGCTAAGCTGTAATAACATTAAGCACAAGGCCAAGTCTCAACACAATGTCAGAATGGCTAAAAGCCATGAAATCACAGATTGGCATAATGCCATGTGCAATACTGCTAACTGAACCCTATTGGCATGCCAACCTATCCAAACCAATCTTGCTAGGTGTACTAGGGCATGTTACACTTTTAAACTTTACAATTCTTGAAATTTAAGTTTAGGTGTTACTATTCATTTCATTAGTCAACTAAAATGTTGACTTTTGCATAGACAATAGGTACATTGGTTCTAATACTCCCAACATACCACATTTTGCATTCTAAAGTTATTGGTATTAGTTTCCAATACCATTTCTAAGCTTAATGTTAGTTGTTCAAAATTTTCAGATTTCAAGCCTTGTGTTTACTGTTCCATTGGTCATTTTTACAGTAGGAATTTGGCAAAGTTGTCTTCATGAAAGTTGTTTCTTATTTTGTCTAGTTACATTTCCTTTTTTGAATCACTCCATTTGGAGTTTTGTATCTCAAGTTATGGCCTAAACACCATAACTGGCCGGATTGGACAGAATCCAAAATTCTGGGCAAAACTAGTTCTACCAGATTTGGTAACCTAAGTTTGGTTGGCAATTTGACTAGGTTATGGTCAGAATTTGGATTTGTGTTCTTCATGAAAGTTGTAGGTATATGTCTCAGCTTTCTGCTTGTAAAATTTCAGGTCAGTTGGACCTTTCTACACTGCGTTATAACCAAATGAATAAATACTGTTCATTTGGTCATTTTGCCCAGGCAGACTGCAGGTCACCCGGATTAGGGCAATTTTTAGGTTAACTTAGTTTGGTTTTCTGGGCAAGGTTTCTATACCAAATGTAACACCCCCGTTGCATAGCCTGGTAGATTTCACTGTTCCGGTGACCGGTGTCAGTCTGGACAATTATTGGGATTAGGGCCACACCTAAGACAACTTGAGAAGCCATAAACATAAATAATTAGTAATGTTTAATTAGTTAACTACAAATAAGAAAAACAGAACATAAGAGGTTAAACGAGCCGAGAGTCACAGCGATGAGTGACCTCCTCGGGAACGACTGCGAAGTCGTTTTAAACTCAAATTTCGAACCGTAAAAAGTGACGCTACGGTCCTTAGGACCCTTATGAACACAGTGAAAAAGAGAAAATCATGAAAAAGAACTGTTATGCCAATCAAATAATTAGGTCAGGCAGCCGGAAGAAATATGGAATTATTTGCAAACCGGGATGAACCGGCGAGGGGCGATTTGGTCAATTGACCCTGAGAGCTGACTCCTGGCCTAACTGTCAAATAAAATCGGAAAAAAGAATATTTCAGGATCGAAAATTAAATTAAAGAACTAATAGAAAAATAAAAAAAATAAAAAAAAAAGAAAAGGGAAGAGGTTGGAAAAGTTAAAGATGATATCATAAAATAATTTATTAAATATTTATTAAATTAGATTTTTTATGGTCTTCCATAGCAAAGTAAATAAAAGAAAACAAAAGAAAAAAAAATTAAAGTCATCTTCTCCAAAAAGAAAAACGTGACTCTCTCTTCCCTCTTCCATAAACCACCATTGTTACACTAGAGAAGCTTGAATCCAAGCTTTCTTTCAACCATTTAAGCCTATTTTGACCCCAACTTGACTTATTAGAACCTGATTTAGTTACTTGAGAAGAAGTTTGATCACAAAAGAAAGAAGAAAAGTAGAGGAAAATTGAAGAATTAGATAGACAAATTCTGCTCACTTAAGGTAAACTAATCCAACTTTTCTTTTTAGTTTATATGATGGATTTAGGGTAGAAATGAATGAGATTATATGAAGAAATTGAAAAATATTGCATGATTAGGAAGAGAGGGAATTTTCAGCCAGCCATAGATGTATGAGTGTGGATGTATTTTAAATGAATTAAAGGTGTTAATAAACTTGCATGAGTATGGTAGTAAGATGAAAAGGCATAAATGTAAGTAATTGTAACAATTAAGTGAGAGTAGAGTTTTGTATGCTAGGGTTTGTGAACCAAATTTGGAGAAATGCATAAATGGCATGTTTAACCTATTGTGAAATGAAATAATGGTTAATTATGACCAAATAAGTTGTGTGGGAATAATAAGAAACTAAGTTAAATTCGTAGGTCAATGGTCATGCTGCTGGCAGCATGACCAAACCCACTTTGAAGGACCAAAACTCAAATTTTACAAGTCCAATTGATATGCCACCAATTGGGGATGAAAATAGACATAAAAGAGCACAATTTTCATTAAGGAACCATGGCAAAAAACTGACCAAAACTTGGTGAAACAATTGACCAAAGTGAAATGATAGCAGGCTGCCACTACACTAAACTGACCAAATGAACAGTAACTGTTCATTTGGTCATAACTCGAGTTAGACAGGTCAAATTGACCTGAAATTTGGCCAGGGGTTAGAGGAGATATAGATCTAAAACTTTCATGAAGAACATCACCCCAAATTATGCCATTAACCCATTCAAATTATTGAGCAAAGCTGGGTTATCAAACCTGCAACTCTGCAGATTTTCATTTGTGCAGGAATGTTTGGATAGCTATAACTCTCTCTAGAAAACTCGGATTTAGGCGATTCTTGAACCGATGGAAACATAAGACATAGTAGAACATTTCATATAAAGAAAGTTAGACCAAATTATGGACTTAACTTGATCAAATTACTGAGCAAATTTGGATCAAAAATCTGCTAGCACCAAAATTGCAGCATGAACAGTGCACGTGAACAGTAATTTTATTTTGGCCATAACTTGAGCTACAAAACTCCGATTGGGGTGATCCAAAAATGAGAATACACTTAAGACAATAAGGAACATTTTCTATGAAGGAAGTTTTGTCAAATTCTAACAGTAGATCGACCAATGGAATAGTGCAACTTCGGAGAACCAAAACCGAAAATTGGCAATTTTGCCAAAATAACCTAAGCTTTAAACAAATGACCAAAACCAACAAGTTTAATGACCAAAATGTGGTATGTGGGTGAAGTTAGAGTTTCCATACCTAGTAAGCCTTAAAAAGTCAACTATTTGACTGGAATAGTACAGTGAATAGTAACCCGAAACACAAAATTTCGAGAACGTCGAATTTAACACGTTAGAGCTAGGTAAATGTGAAGTTAAGTTTATTTTGGATTTATTTTAAGTTTTAGTACTGAAACATTGGAAAATTTCGTGTTTCAGTGGAAAAGAATACCGGGACAGAACCCGAGGAGTCAAGTCAAGGCCAACAGGCGACTCGTTTGAGGTTTGTGCACAACATATACTTTTATAATCATCTTTTGCATATCGTTTTGAATAATGTGAAATATTGGATTATGGCATTCTTATGATGTTTGATCTAAATTGTTGAAAGTTATTATGTATATTTGAAAAGACAATGTTTAGCAAATTGTTAAGATAAGTTTTGAAACCACAGTGTCATGACCACATATTTGAACACCTCACTAGCACGACTAGTGGGAGTAATTAGTTTCGAATTTTGATTCCTTCTCTGGAGAAGTGTTGAGGTGTGCCAGTAGAAGAGGATGTGAATGGATATCCATATATTTGAGCTAGCTAGCCTTGTGATGTAATTTCTGTTTAGCCTCTGGCTATTGAGATTCATGTGATTTCTCTTAGCCTCTGGCTATTGATATTCTATTTGTTTCGAATGGCATGATCTAACTGTGGGTTTTATGAAATGTGTTTTGATACTTTGAAATGAACTTGGTTTACATGTAAAATCTCACAATGCATGATTGTATTTAATTTTCATGTTTAGCCAAATTTTTGAATGAATGTGCTTTAAGTTTTGCATAAAGATTATTTTAGTATATTGTGCACCACTGAGTCCTAGTACTTAGCGATAGCTTTTATTCTTTGTCATGAATCTGAGACTAGAGGAGCGGTGGTATTTCTTGAGGTGTGAAGCTACTGACCTAAAGTTTTCGGGTATAATTTATACCCTAACTGTAAATATTTCTTTTGATGTATATATTACATATAAATGTATGGACATGTAAAAATGGGTTTTTAGCAGCTTGTACACAAATTTGTATGAAGTTTGTAATAAAGTTTAGTTTGTGTTTCTTTTGATATAAATTTGTAAGGTTGTGTATAAATTGTTTTGTTTTTAATGAAATATGAATGATATTGATTGACAGTATTTTGAGAACTATTGAACTTGTGAATTTGAGAAATTGATTGAGATTGAGTATTAAATTGAAGCAGCTGTTGAGAAAAATTTTTTAGAAGTGCTTTTTACAGGTATTCGAAGAACGGTTTTCTCAAAATACAGAGGAAACTCTGTCAAAATTTTTATAAAATTTGCGGATAACTAAAATGGACCAAAAATATTAACTAGTTTTAATATTAACTAAATGTTTTAAATACTTATTAGAAAATGCTCACCACTTATCAAAAATAAGAAAATTATTTTAAAATCTCTTGTAGGGTACTTAATGAGTTATCGGTAGGCGAAGTGCGGTAGTCATTAGGTATTCTACGGGATCATGTCATGCCTTACAAAGGGGTAAGGTGTGACATGTTTTAGTGGTATCAGAGCAAATTTTTGAATTATGTTTTAAATTGTGAATTTGTGTCTTTTCTTTGTTAAGTACAACTGCTCAATGTCCATAATTGTTACATACAGTGCATTACATCATGAATATGAACTAAAGGAGGGAAATCTCCATGTGTTACTTGTTCAGGAGATAACCTCCTTCAGACTGAAATGGAAGAAGGGGATCGCTCAGTTGAGCAGTCTGTTAAAGCTGAGGCACAAGGGGAAGCCCCAGCTTTATAGAATGTTAGTGGGTCGTGACAGACCCCACAAATGCCGCGATTCCTGCACAGTCGCCTGCAGATGGCTGCGATGTTTCAGCAAATGGCTGGGGGTATGCCTGCTCAAGCTCCACCCCAACCACCTGTGGCACAACCACTGCCTCCAGCCAGACAGTATGACAAGTTATTAAAGTATGGGACTGCAGAATTTAAGGGTACGGTGGACCCTTTAGAGGCAGAGCAATGGCTTGAAAGAATGGACAGAGTGTTTAAGAAGCTGCACTGCTCAGAGGAGTTGAAGTTTGAATATTGTGTGTCGCTACTGCAAGGGGATGCATATGATTGGTGGAAGACCATCCCCACGGCTTAGCGAGAACCACGATCTTGACACAGGATGACTTCATCAGAGAGTTCAGACAGAAATACATCCCAGATGCATATGTTGATCAGAAACTGCAAGAATTTTTGAGTTTGAAACAAGGGAACTGATCAGTGGCAGAGTATGAGAGGGAGTTCTCCCGCCTAAGTCACTATGCGGAGAGTCTCCTTACTACCAGCAAAGCAAGATGCAAGAGATTTGAAACGGGTTTGAAACCCAGCATAAGGATGCAAGTTGTGGGATTTCGACACAGCAACTTCTCAGAACTTATGTCCCAAGCACTTGAACTGGAGAGAGTTGAAGCAGAAGCAACCCCAGTGAAGGAAAAAGCTGAGAAATCAGAAAAAGACAAGGGGGAAAAATCAGTTGAGCAGAGTTCTGGTGCTACCTCTGGAAAGAAAAAGAAGTTTAGTGGACCCAGCAGGGGTCGAGGTGGAAGATTTGGCAGAGGCAGATTTTCTGGACAAAGACCCCCTAGGTCTGGTCAGCAGTCCAGCAGGGGTTCACATTCTGCCCGCCCCTGTGAGACTTGTGGCAAGATTCATGGGGGGGAGTGTTATTGGGCCACTGGAGCCTGCTTTAACTGCGGAGGCAAGGGCCATATAGCTAAAGACTGTACTAGTGCTCTGAGATATGGTCCAGCTCCTACTACTACCGAGGGATCTATTCAGAGTCCTGCTTCCAGAGGTTCACAGTCGTTTGGCAGAGGAAGAGGTAGAGGTAGAGCCTTTGCTTGAGCGATCGAGTGCATTGGTCAATCAGCACAAGGAAGTGCTTCAGCCAGAGTCTACACAATGAGACAGTGAGAAGAGGCTGAGACTTCTGATGTGGTAGCTGGTACATTCTCTATCTCTGGTCAAGATGTATTTGTATTATTTGATCCGGGTTCAACCCATTCATATGTTAGTGCTAGCATAGTCAGTTCACTTGCTGTTCCATGTGTGCAAATGGGTTTTGAAGTGCTAGTAACTAGTCCATTAGGACAAGAGGTCCGGGTCAACAGAATTTATAGAGACTGTCCTTTGGTGATCCAAGGACATGTTTTCCTGTCAGACTTGATTGAGATGCCCTTCAGAGAGTATGATATTATCTTGGGCATGGATTGGTTAGCCAGGCATCATGCTATGATTGACTGTAGACTGAAGACAGTCACTTTTGGTCTCCCTCTGTACGGTGATGTGGTAATACACAGGGAGAGGCATTTACTGCCATCAAACATCATTTTGGCTGCACTAGCCAGAAGAATGATCAGAAAGGGGTGTGAAGCATACTTGGCACATGTAATAGACACCCAAGTGGGGAGTCCAGCACTGAAGGATATCCCTACTGTATGTGATTTTCCGGATGTATTTCCTGATGAAATGCCAGGATTACCTCCAGAAAGAGAGGTGCAGTTTGAAATTGATGTTATGCCTGGTGTGGACCCAATCTCTATAACGCCATATAGAATGGCACCTGCAGAATTGAAAGAGTTGAAAGTGCAGTTACAAGAACTGCTTGACAAGGGCTTTATCTGCCCTAGTGTGTCACCTTGGGGAGTGCCAGTGTTGTTTGTAAAGAAGAAAGATGGCACTCTCCGCTTGTGTATTGATTATCGGCAGTTGAATAAGGTGACAATAAAGAATAGATATCCATTGCCCCGCATTGATGACTTGTTTGATCAGTTAAGGGGTGCAGCTGTGTTCTCCAAAATTGACCTAAGATCAGGTTATTATCAGCTGAAGGTACAAGAGCAAAGTATTCCTAAAACTGCCTTCAGAACCCGCTATGGCCATTATGAGTTCCTAGTTATGCCATTTGGGTTAACTAATGCTCCGGCTGCTTTTATGGATCTGATGAACACTATTTTCAGACCATACCTCGACCAGTTTGTTGTGGTATTCATAGATGATATATTGGTCTATTCGAGGAATGCAGAAGAGCATGATAGACATCTGCGGATTGTACTGCAGACTTTGAGGGAGAAACAGCTATATGCCAAATTGTCGAAGTGTGAATTTTGGCTGAAAGAAATATCTTTCTTAGGGCATGTAGTATCAGAAGAGGGCATCAAGGTAGATCCAAGTAAGATTGAAGTCGCCCCTTAATTGGAGGCCACCGAAATGTCACGAGATTCATAGTTTTACGGGTTTAGTGGATACTCTTGTAGATTTGTGAAGGATTTTCCATGTTGGCATCTCCATTGACCAATTGCTTTGAAAAGATGTAAAATTTCAGTTGACGGTTAAATGCCAGTGAGTTTTGATGAATTGAAGAGATGTTTGGTGAAGCTCAGTCCTAACTTTACCCACACGGGTAAAGAATATCTGATTCTGGCGATGCTTCTCACAACGGGTTAGGTTGTGTGTTGATGCAAGATCGAAATGTCATTGCCTATGCATCACGCCAGCTAAAACCGCATGAGAGGAATTATCCGACACATGATTTGGAGCTTGCAGCCATTGTGTTTGCTATTAAGATCTGGAGACATTATTTGTATGGGGAGAAATGTTATATCTACACAGATCATAAGAGTTTGAAGTATTTGGGCACCCAGAAAGAGTTGAATTTGAGACAGAGGAGATGGTTAGAGTTGATAAAAGACTATGATTGTCTGATAGACTATCAGCCAGGGAAAGCTAATGTTGTGGCTGACGCCCTAAGTCGCAAGACTATGGCAAGTCTACAAGTTACTCCTTTGTCTTTGGTACATGAATTAAGATCATTGCATGCCAGCTTAGAGATTAATGATGATGGGCAGATAGCGGTTGCATGGCATGTACAGCCAGTGTTGATTGATCAGATTAGAATGGCTGCTCAGAATGATCAGAAGTATCAGAAGCTGATGGAAGAAGTCCAGCAGGGCAAGAAACCAGAGTTCTCAATCAGAGATGATGGTTTATTGCTACACCAGGGCAGAATGTGTGTTCTTAATGATGTTGATTTGAGGTAGATCATTTTGAAGGAAGCACATGAGTCTCCTTTTGCCATGCACCCTGGTGGTACAAAAATGTATAGGGGGCTAAAGGAGCATTACTGGTGGATGGGTATGAAGAGAGATGTGGCAGAGTTTGTGTCCAAATGCCTAACTTGTCAGCAAGTAAAGGCAGAGCATCAAGTACCCACTAGGTTGTTACATCCACTACCAGTGCCGGAATGGAAATGGGAAAGAATAACAATGGATTTTGTAATGGAACTTCCGCGAACACAGAAGAGTCATGATGCAGTATGGGTCATTGTCGACAGACTGACTAAATCTGCTCATTTTCTGCCAGTCCGGATGGACTACAGTTTAGAAAGATTGGCCAAGTTATACATCGATGAGATTGTGAGATTGCATGGAGTGCCAGTATCTATCGTGTCAGACAGAGATCCTAGGTTCACTTGTAGATTCTGGGGTAGTCTTCAGAGAGCCCTAGGAACTAGATTGAACTTCAGTACTGCATTCCACCCACAGACAGATGGCTAGTCTGAGAGGGTAATTCAGATCTTGGAGGACATGCTACGGGCTTGTGTGATTGAGTTTGAGGGTAGTTGGGATACACACTTGCCTTTGATTGAGTTTGCTTATAACAACAGCTATCAATCAAGCATTGGGATGCCTCCATATGAAGCTTTGTATGGCAGAAAATGTAGAACCCCATTGTGTTGGGATGACGTGGGTGAAAGAAAAATGATTGGACCCGAAATTGTTCAACAGACTGAAGAGAAAATCAGGGTGATCAGGGGTCGACTTAAAACTGCATCAGACCGTCAAAAGTCCTATGTTGATTTGAAAAGAAGGGATATTGAGTATGCAGTGGGTGAGAAAGTTTTCCTCAAAGTTTCTCCTTGGAAGAGAATTATGAGATTCGGCAGAAAGGGGAAACTAAGTCCTCGTTTCATTGGGCCATATGAGGTTCTGGAAAGAGTGGGTCCTTTGGCATATCGGTTGGCACTACCTCCAGAGTTGGAGAAGATACATAATGTCTTCCATGTGTCCATGTTGAGGAGGTACCGATCAGACCCATCTCATGTACTACCAGTAGAAGAAATAGAAGTGAATCTAGACCTCACATATGAAGAAGAACCCATAAAGATTCTGGCTTATGAGGTGAAGCAGCTACGGAATAAGCAGATACCGTTGGTAAAAGTGCTGTGGAACCATCATTCAGGTCAAGAAGCTACTTGGGAACGAGAGGAGGACATGAGGAGACAACACCCACAGCTATTCAGAGATTGATACCAGGTAAAAATTTCGAGACGAAATTTATTTAAGGGGGGGAGAATTGTAACACCCCCGTTGCATAGCACAGTAGATTTCAGCATTCGGTGTGGATGTCGGTCAGGACAATTATTGGGATTAGGGCCACACCTAAGACAACTTGAGAAGCCATAAACATAAATAATTAGTAATGTTTAATTAGTTAACTACAAATAAGAAAAAGCAGAACATAAGAGGTTAAACGAGTGAGAGTCACAATGATGAGTGACCTCCTCGAGGAGCAGCTGAAGTCATTTTAAACTCAAATTTGAACCGTAAAAGTGACGCTGTCCTTAGGACCCTTATGAACACAGTGGAAAAGAAAATCATGAAAAGAACTGTTAAGCGGTCAAATAATTAGGTCGAGGCGGAAGAAATATGGAATTATTTGCAAACGGGATGAACCGCGAGGCGATTTGGTCAATTGACCCAGAGTGACTCTGGCCTAATCACAAATAAAATCGGAGAAAAGAATATTTCGGGATCGAAAATTAAATTAAAGAACTAATAGAAAAATAAAAAAAAATAAAAAAAGAAAAAGGAAGAGGTTGGAAAAGTTAAAGATGATATAATAAAAGAATTTATTAAATATTTATTAAATTAGATTTTTTATGGTCTTCCATAGCAAAGTAAATAAAAGAAAACAAAAGAAAAAAAAAATTAAAGTCATCTTCTTCAAAAAGAAAAACGTGACTCTCTCTTCCCTCTTCCATAAACCACCATTGTTACACTAGAGAAGCTTGAATCCAAGCTTTCTTTCAACCATTTAAGCCTATTTTGACCCCAACTTGACTTATTAGAACCTGATTTAGTTACTTGAGAAGAAGTTTGATCACAAAAGAAAGAAGAAAAGTAGAGGAAAATTGAAGAATTAGATAGACAAATTCTACTCACTTAAGGTAAACTAATCCAACTTTTCTTTTTAGTTTATATGATGGATTTAGGGTAGAAATGAATGAGATTATATGAAGAAATTGAAAAATATTGCATGATTAGGAAGAGAGGGAATTTTCAGCCAGCCATAGATGTATGAGTCTGGATGTATTTTAAATGAATTAAAGTGTTAATAAACTTGCATGAGTATGGTAGTAAGATGAAAAGGCATAAATGTAAGTAATTGTAACAATTAAGTGAGCTTAGAGTTTTGTATGCTAGGGTTTGTGAACCAAATTTGGAGAAATGCATAAATGGCATGTTTAACCTATTGTGAAATGAAATAATGGTCAATTATGATCAAATAAGTTGTGTGGGAATGATAGGAAACTAAGTTAAATTCGTAGGTCAATGGTCATGCTGCTGGCAGCATGACCAAACCCACTTTGAAGGACCAAAACTCAAATTTTACAAGTCCAATTGATATGCCACCAATTGGGGATGAAAATAGACATAAAAGAGCACAATTTTCATTAAGGAACCATGGCAAAAAACTGACCAAAACTTGGTGAAACAATTGACCAAAGTGAAATGATAGCAGGCTGCCACTACACTAAACTGACCAAATGAACAGTAATTGTTCATTTGGTCATAACTCGAGTTAGACAGGTCAAATTGACCTGAAATTTGGCCAGGGGTTAGAGGAGATATAGATCTAAAACTTTCATGAAGAACATCACCCCAAATTATGCCATTAACCCATTCAAATTATTGAGCAAAGTTGGGTTATCAAACCTGCAACTCTGCAGATTTTCATTTGTGCAGTAATGTTTGGATAGCTATAACTCTCTCTAGAAAACTCGGATTTAGGCGATTCTTGAACCGATGGAAACATAAGACATAGTAGAACATTTCATATGAAGAAAGTTAGACCAAATTATGGACTTAACTTGATCAAATTACTGAGCAAAGTTGGATCAAAAATCTGCCAGCACCAAAATTGCAGCATGAACAGTGCACGTGAACAGTAATTTTATTTTGGCCATAACTTGAGCTACAAAACTCCGATTGGGGTGATCCAAAAATGAGAATATACTTAATACAATAAGGAACATTTTCTATGAAGGAAGTTTTGTCAAATTCTAACAGTAGATCGACCAA
The DNA here is from genome assembly GCF_030052815.1 of Hevea brasiliensis. Lineage (NCBI taxonomy): Eukaryota > Viridiplantae > Streptophyta > Magnoliopsida > Malpighiales > Euphorbiaceae > Hevea > Hevea brasiliensis. Next base: position 99,699,503 of record NC_079494.1, read on the forward strand.
TGGAATAGTGCAACTTCGGAGAACTAAAACCGAAAATTGGCAATTTTGCCAAAATGACCTAAGCTTTAAACAAATGACCAAAACCAACAAGTTTAATGACCAAAATGTGGTATGTGGGTGAAGCTAGAGTTCCCATACCTAGTAAGCCTTAAAAAGTCAACTATTTGACTAGAATAGTGCAGTGAATAGTAACCCGAAACACAAAATTTCGAGAACGTCGAATTTAACACGTTAGAGCTAGGTAAATGTGAAGTTAAGTTTATTTTGGATTTATTTTAAGTTTTAGTACTGAAACATTGGAAAATTTCGTGTTTCAGTGGAAAAGAATACCGGGACAGAACCCGAGGAGTCGAGTCAAGGCCAACAGGTGACTCGTTTGAGGTTTGTGCACAACATATACTTTTATAATCATCTTTTGCATATCGTTTTGAATAATGTGAAATATTGGATTATGGCATTCTTATGATGTTTGATCTAAATTGTTGAAAGTTATTATGTATATTTGAAAAGACAATGTTTAGCAAATTGTTAAGATAAGTTTTGAAACCACAGTGTCATGACCACATATTTGAACACCTCACTAGCACGACTAGTGGGGGTAATTAGTTTCGAATTTTGATTCCTTCTCTGGAGAAGTGTTGAGGTGTGCCAGTAGAAGAGGATGTGAATGGATATCCATATATTTGAGCTAGCTAGCCTTGTGATGTGATTTCTGTTTAGCCTCTGGCTATTGAGATTCATGTGATTTCTCTTAGCCTCTGGCTATTGAGATTCTATTTGTTTCGAATGGCATGATCTAACTGTGGGTTTTATGAAATGTGTTTTGATACTTTGAAATGAACTTGGTTTACATGTAAAATCTCACAATGCATGATTGTATTTAATTTTCATGTTTAGCCAAATTTTTGAATGAATGTGCTTTAAGTTTTGCATAAAGATTATTTTAGTATATTGTGCACCACTGAGTCTTAGTACTCAGCGATAGCTTTTATTGCTATCGCAGATACAGAGACTAGAGGAAGCGGTAGATTCTTTGAGGTGTGAGAAGCTACCAGCCTAAAGTTTTCGGGTATAATTTATACCCTAACTGTAAATATTTCTTTTGATGTATATATTGCACATAAATGTATGGACATGTAAAAATGGGTCTTGAGCAGCTTGTACACAAATTTGTATGAAGTTTGTAATAAAGTTTAGTTTGTGTTTCTTTTGATATAAATTTGTAAGGTTGTGTATAAATTGTTTTGTTTTTAATGAAATATGAATGATATTGATTAATAGTATTTTGAGAACTATTGAACTTGTGAATTTGAGAAATTGATTGAGATTGAGTATTAAATTGAAGCAGCTGTTGAGAAAAATTTTTTAGAAGTGTTTTTTACAGGTATTCGAAGAACGGTTTTCTCAAAATACAGAGGAAACTCTGTCAAAATTTTTATAAAATTTGCGGATAACTAAAATGGACCAAAAATATTAACTAGTTTTAATATTAACTAAATGTTTTAAATACTTATTAGAAAATGCTCACCACTTATCAAAAATAAGAAAATTGTTTTAAAATCCCTTGTAGGGTACTTAATGAGTTATCGGTAGGCGAAGTGCGGTAGTTCATTAGGTATTCTACGGGATCATGTTATGCCTTACAAAGGGGTAAGGTGTGACACCAAAGTTGTCCCATTATGTGTCTAGTTTCATGCCTAATTGGCTTTGTACCAATTGAACCTATACAACTCCATTTATGGCTGCCCAAACCTGCTGGACTCATGGTCAGTCCTGCAGGTCAGCCAAGGTAGCTTACCAATCTCAAATACCAAGCCACAACTCTCTTCATTTCCTCATCATACACAGCCAAATGGTCACTAATTGACCATTTAAACTTTCATTCACTAACACATGAACAAAATTTAAGTTTTATGCCTCAAACCCTAACTCCAACAACTAAAATTTTCATACACATACAATCCATAGTTTACAACACCAACATCATATTCAATGGCAGCTATACACAAAATTTTTAGAATAAATTGGCACTAACCTTCACTTAGGCACTTTTCAAGGCTTAACTTCACTTTCTTCCTTTCAAATTGCTGCCCAAAGCTTGCTCTAGTGGTAGGGATAATTTTTAATGAAGGCAAGTTAGGGTTTTGAGGTGGTTTAAGGTGGGAATTGAAGCTTTGGTGGAGCTTTCATGGAGGAAAGGGGTGGAAGGGAAGAGATGGCTGGTTTTTTTGGTGAGAATCGCTGCTGAGTTTTTTTGGTTTTTTGCTGCATTCTTATCCACTTTTTATTAGTTAATTTAAGTGTTAATTAAATATGATTGGTGGGTAAGTATTTAATGACATCATATGATGTCATAATTGGTATTTTCTTCCATTTTCTTTTCTTTTCTTCCATTTTCTTTTCTTTTCTTCTCTACTCATTTTCAATTTAATTTTTAGCAATATTTATTCATATTTTGTGTCATAATAATTATTTACTTAACTAGACAAGTCAGCCAAAAATCACCTCTGAAGGCTAAATGACCAAAATGCCCTCCGTTTGGCTTAACAGACCAAAATTGTCTGTACCGATTGAAAAATTTTTCTTAGCATTTTCTTGGCATTCTAATGCCATAAGAACCTCAATGACCCTTCTCTGGAGTCCCAAAAATTATTTTATGAATTTTTCCTTGGGTCTAGGGCTCCTAGTTGCGAGAACCGCAACTTCCTACTAGGTTACCCATTGCTTGGGCACCGGCTCATTTAACTTGGTTGTATTTTATTTCTAAAATTTTTCCTAAATTTTTATTATTAATATTTGAGTTAATTATGGTTCCTCACTTTAGTTTAAATATTTTTCCGGACGTTCTAGCTTTCCGGACAGACACTGGTTACCGAAACAGTAGAATGGACGGAATTGTTATAGGGAGGGTGTTACAAGTTAAGTTGGAACAAAGCATATTGGGCAATCCAAACTTTGAATTTTGATTTAAAAAGTGTTGGAGAGAAAAGACTGCTTCAATTAAATGAACTTGAAGAGATAAGGTTGGATGCCTATGAGAATACTAGAATTTTTAAGGAAAGGACTAGATTTTAGCATGATAAGTATATTAAAAGAAAGGAGTTTAGAGAGGGTGACCTGATTCTATTGTATAATTCTAGACTTAGACTGTGACACCCCTTACCCGACTATAGTGTAGCCGAGCAAGGCATGTCACACTTGGTGTCGGAGCACCCTATTTTATCTTAGTTTATTCCTTTAAAAATTTTATTCTCGTTATATTTTAATATCAATTATTTTTCTATGGAGAAACCAACGGAGTTTCCCCTGTTTCTATTACCATTTGGCATATTTCACTATTCACCTGCTTGAAATTTCAACAATATTTTCATAATAAAATCTCATCCGTACTAATAATAATTATCTCATCACACATTCAATTCTTGCAACTATTTGCATACATGTCCATTCATACTCAATTTATGTATCAAAATTCTCAAACTTTATAATTTACATGATTTACAAGCTAAAATTGACCACCGATGAACAATAAATTTTGTAAAGCTATAACTCTCTCTAGAAAACTTCGATTTAGGTGATTCTTGAACCGATAGAAATTGAAAACATAGTAGAACATTTCATATGAAGTACTTAAGGCCAAATTATGGACGTAACCCAATCAAATTATGAAGCAAAGTTGAATCACCAAATCTGTAGAAAATCTAGAAACCTGCAGATTGACTATAAAAACAGTAAACTTTGCATGGCCATAACTCTCTCTAGAAAACCCCAATTTAAGCGATTCTTGAACCGATGGAAACCTAAGACATAGTAGAACATTTTGTATGAAGAACATTAGACCAAATTATGGACTTAACTTGATCAAATTGCTGAACGAATTTGGATTGTTAAATCTACTAGAACTGAAACTGCAGGGTGAACGGTAACGTAAATAGTAACCGTGTTTTGGCCATAACTTGAGCTACACAGCTCCAAATTAGGCGATTCAAAAAGGAAAATAAAGTTAAGACCCAGATGAACAATTTTCATGAAGAACACCTCACCAAATTATGATCGAAACTAGGTAAAAAGTGGGTTCAAAGATTGGGGCACTAAGCTGTCCAAAACCAAAACTTTCTAAAATTTGCAAAGCTAACTTGGGATATATTAAACATTCATGTAATGAGTTCTTGGCAGCAATTGAGATTAGTATTGAGGTATTCTATTTGTGTATTTTCAGTAGAAAAAGAAGTTGGAACAGATAAGGAGAAGTAGGTAACAAGGAAGGTGAATTATTGAAGGTTTGTGCACAACTAACCTTTTTCTTTGTTTTAACTTTGTAAATTGATTTGAATGAGTTTATTTGAATGAGTTTGATTTGAAATGAGTTTATTTTGAATGAGGTATGGTTTTTCTCTTGCATTTGAGAATTTTGTGTGTTGCCACCCCTTTTATGGGTTTTATGATAATTTGAATATGTTATTGTTTTACAAACGTGATTATTGATTTAGAAACTCTTGAAAGTTGTTTTGAAACCACAGTTAGCATGACAGTCTCTTCGAAACTCTCCAGTAGTAACGGCTACTTGGGGTTTGATATTTGATATGATTATGTCTCCCATTAATAACGGTTAGTGGGGTAAGACTACATGAGTACTCATTAGCTAGCTAGCCCTTCCCCCATTAATAATGGTTAGTGAGGTTGAGATTGCTTTGTCGTGATGTACAACACGGCACTGATCGTGAAATTTTGTATCATGGCCTAAACTGTATGTTGATATTGGTAACACTAATGCTTTGTGAATTATGATTTATGAAGTGTGATTTCTCATTTGAAATGTTATTCCAATAAATGGCTCTTATGGACTTAGAACTATAGTGAAGTTTTCATGCTTAAGAAAAATGTGATTTATTAGGCTTTGACAAATTGTGTTTTACCTTAAGTTTTAGAGTTATTAGTTGTGCACCACTGAGTGATATACTCAGCGATAGCTTCTTTATGCTGTCGCAGGTAAGGGAAAGGAGAAGGCTACCGAGTGAGAGACTTGGAAGCAGCATTTTGGTATTGATTGTGGGTATATATCGTAGGTATACCCCTGTAATTTCCTTTTAATGTATTTTGTACCTATATGTATGGATGTACGGACATTGAGCAGTTTGTATTTAAAAGTATTGCAATTGCTATCACATTTTGAGTTTGTAACTATTTTGTATTTTACTTTGAGACTTATGAAAATGTAACTTTTGCAATATTTAGTCTATCAGTATTCCCAATGAATGTTTACATGGAATTTTAACTATTCTCATGCAGTTTTCCGTAAAAGAATTGATAAGATAAAAAGCTATGATTTGTTTTATAATCTTTTGTAGCATAACTAATGGGTAATCGGTAGGTGGAGTTCGGTAATTCATTAGGTATGCTACGGGAACATGTCATGCCTTACCAGGGATAAGGTGTGACAGGCATAAAGCCATGAGTGTGGGCATAAAGCCATGAGTGCGGGCATAAAGCCTTACGCAGTACTGCTAAAACAATACCCTATTGGCATGCCAATCTATCCAATTTGATACACGTGTCTAGGCAATACATGGGCACATAAGTATCATTAAGTGTTAATATGTTTTGTTTTATTATTTCATTATTTCACGATAAATTTCAATTATAATTTATAACATTTCAATTCTATTCACAACAGAAATATAAATTTTTAGAATACAATTTTACATAAATTATGCATTTATCATAATTTATACATTCATTTATTATATCATTTGTGTTGATCATAATTCATAACAATGGTTCTCATATATCATTGTACTCAAAACATTCTTTTTGTTTCTCATATGCCCTTAATTATGTAAGTTATTAATTTCTAGTTACAAAATAGGCATAAGCCCTAGTGATAATTTCGCCTCATTTTCACATTTAACTGTCTATATATATATAATTCACATTTTATATTTCCAGTTGTATTATGAATATATTATGAGGTCCAAAACTGAAAATTAAATTTTCTCTAGCAATGTAGTTGAGATACAAACTTATTTATGTATTAATTTTAATTTCTCTTTTTCCTTATGATGAGAACAAGTATTCATAATTCACCTTAATTCCTCACATGTACCACTTATTGGGTAGGATATTATTATTATTCTAATTACAATGAAACATAATTCCTCATGTTGACTTCATCTCATTTATACATTTCACAATTCACTTATGCTAATTACAATTTCATATTTCCAATTGTATTACTAATATATCATGAATTTTATTTGTAATGGGCATGTAAGCCCCAACTATCAATTCCTCATGATTTAGGTGAATTATCATTCATATTTCAAGTAATCAATGAATATTTCATGGATTTCAAATTTAGCTAAATTTTCTTTAAATCCTAGTGTCACTCAAATCACCATTCACAATTTACCTACCACTTCCCATATTAATAACTACAATGGTTCTTATAGTTTGATTTTCTACTTCACATAATTTAGTGGTTACTATTCATTTGACCATTTCCATTCAAAGATTGACTTTTTGATTTATAATAAATTTGTTGAGCCTAAATTCACTAAGATACCACATTTTGCATTTTATTTTTGTTGGCATTGATTGCCAAACTCAATTCCTAGCCTCCTAGGTTTTATTTCAATTTTTTAGAATTTGAGGTCCAAGTTTACTGTTCCATTGGACCTTGCTACAGTAGAATTTTGACAAAACTTTCTTCATAAAAGTTGTTCCTTTTTGTGTCTTCTGTAGTTTCCTTTTTGAATTACTCCATTTGGAGTTTTGTAGCTCAAGTTATGGTCAATTTACCATAACTGGCTGGATTTGTCCTTACCCAGATTTTCTAGGCAAATTTTGTTTGCCAGATTTGGTGTCCTAACTTGGACTAGAAATTTGAATTGGTTAAGTTCAGAATTTGAGTTTGTGTCCTTCATGAAAGTTGTTCTAAATTGTCTAAGCTTTCTATTGATATAAAATTAAGGTCATTTGAATATTTCTACACTAAGTTATGGCCAAATGAACAAACACTGTTCATTTGATCAATTTCCAAGGCAGTATGTATGTTACCCAGATTAGGTCAATTTTTAGGCCATTCTATTGTGGTTTTCTGGGCATGGTTTCTTCATCATAGTTGTGCCATTATGTGTCTAGTTTCATTTCCAATTAGCCTTGCACCAATTGAACCTACACCTCTCAAGTTATAGCTACCCAAACTTGCTGGACTACATCCAGCCCTACAGGTCCTATGAGGCAGCATACCCAACCTCAAATCCAAAATCACAATTCACTTCAATTCCTCATCAAACATAGCCAAATGGTCACTAATTGACCATTAGGACTTCCGTTCATCAACAAATGAGCAAAACCCTAAGTTTGCTCCAAACCCCAACTCCAAAATTCTAATTTACTTAAACATCATGCTATCAAATGTTCTAATCATCAATTTCATGTTCAATTGCATCAATTCACAACTATAATTCACTTGAATCATTGAAACTCTAAAGTACCCTAGGCTGCCAAAATTGAAGGTTTTTCATACTTACAAAATTTATTTTCTTTCTTCCAAAACTAACACTCAATTCATAATCTACACAAGGTAAACTCATGGATTTATGGAAGAAGTAGCACTAACCTTGACTTAGCCAATTCCCAAGGCTTGAAAACTCTACTTTTTCTCTTCCTTTTTACTGTCCAAGTCTTGCTCTAGATGTGAGGAGAAGTTTTTGTGAAGGGAAGCTAGGGTTTTGAGGTGGTTTGGTGGATGGAAATCAAGCTCACTCAAAGCTTTAATAGAGGTCTCTCTCTCTCTTTCTTTCTCTCTTCTCTTGGTTCGGCTGAATGAAGGAGATGGCTACTGGAATTTTTTCATATTTGTCTCATTTTTATTTCATTTTTATCCCTTTTAATTTGCTTGTCAAATAGTGATTGGGTGGAGCTTTTTACATGACATCATATGATGTCAAATTTTCAATTTTCTTCATTTTTCTTTTCTTTTCTTTTCTACTCATTTTCAATTAAATTTTAGCAATATTTATTCATATTTTATGTTATAATAATTATTTACTTAACTGGACAAGTTGGCCAAAAATCATCTCTGAGGACAAAATGACCAAAATGCCCTCCGCTTGGCTTATTGAGCCAAAATCGTCTATACCGATCTAAAAATTTTTCTAAGAATTTCCTTGGCATTCTAATGCTATCAAAACCGCAATGACTCTTCTCTGGAGTCTCAAAAATTAATTCACGGGATTCCCCTCGGGTTTAGGGCTACTAGCTGTGAAGACAGCAACTTCCCATTAGGGTCACCCATCACTGGGGCACTGACTCATTTAACTTTGTTGTATTTCATTTTTAAATTTTTTTCTTAATTTTTCTTACACTTAATTGAATTATTTATGACTCTTCACTCTAGTCTAATTATAGTTCCAAATATTCTGGCTGTCTGGTCAGACATTGGTCACCGAAACAATAGAACATACAGACTATCTAAAGTGAGGGTGTTACATAGACTCTTTCCTTGGAAGTTGAAATTAAGATGGTCTGGTCCTTTCAAGGTCGTCAAAGTTTATCCACATGGAGTTGTGAATATTTGGAGTGAAAATTCTAGGATCTTTAAAGTTAATGGTCAAAGGCTTAAGATTTATATCACAGGCCAGCCAATTGAGAAAGGAACAAGTTGTTTCCTTGATAATCCACCAATTCACTGAATTAAAGAGGATCAAGCTAATGACCTAAAATTAGCGCTCTTTGGGAGGCACCCCAAAATTTTTCTTTATACTTAATTTTTCTTTTATTTTGTTTCATTTTATACCCCATTGAACTCAAATTTGACATTAAAATTTCTTTCTGCAGGTTAATAGAGATTTTTAAGCAAATGCGTATGCTGAATTAAAGGAATAAGTGTTTGGGAAGTTGCTGAACCTCATATTTGTTTTCTATAATGCATATTGTTCTTCACAAAGTTAAATCTGAACTAATTTGAGCTTTATGTCTGATTGCAGCAACATAGTGGAGTGGAAGGCCATTTTGTTTCAAAATTTTGAGGAAATTGGTGAGAAATATAGTTTTGGGTAATTAATTTTAATGTATTGCACTGAGATTGACATATTTGCCATTCGATATTTTGTGAAATTTCATGATACAATTCTGCAGAAATTTAGTCATGTGAACACTGTTTGTAGTAGAATTTTGTTCCTTGTTCATGAATTTTTAATGATGAGTTTGGGGTTGAATTTGGGTGTTATTCCTTGTGGTGTGATTGTTAATGTGAATATTACTTAAATAATGTTTTAGTTTGTATTTGGTGGATTGATAAATTTTAATTGTTCTTAGCAATTAATTAGGTTTCAATTGGATTTTGAGTGAAATTTTTGTGCAAATTGTGTTTTGGGTTTGATTTTAGTGTGTTTAAGATCACATTTTTGGGTTGTATATCAGGTCATTTAGCACTAGGTTCAACATGATGTATACTGAGGGTAGTGTCACCATCAAAACCTGTTCTTAGCACTCTAAATTGCTAAAAATGTAAAACTTACCGAAAGTTTCAAGGGGTCTCACATGCCTCATGTAGCACCTCATGTACAATCACACGGGGCATGTCACTTTTCTCTTTTATTCCAACATGCCTCATGTTATTCATCTTACACCAAATCACATGGGGCATGTCACCCCCCAACTATTCTCAACATGCCTCATGTCAGACCCTAAGTATATCACCACTTAAACATTTACCCTAGCCATCTCATTCTATTTCATCTCATCAGCCGCACGACTCAAAACCTTCACTGTTCCTTCCATGGTGCGCACCAAACAACCTTCAACCCACATACCCAAGCTACGAGCCATAAAAATGGCTAGTAACAACAACTCTTCAACCCCAACACCAAATCCTACACCACCCGATGCTGCACTCGAAATTCCCATTTTGGCCTCAAATCCCTAAATTCCCGACACCAACCCTAATTCTCCACCTCGCCAATCCTCTCATTCTACCCCTAATCCCACCAATGCAACCCAAGGCGCCACACCTTCCTCGCAAACACACACAAAATCTACCCCTTCAGCTGTGTATGAGACACAAAAAAGAAAAAAAATTAATTCTTAGCTCCTCTGCTCCACCGAAACAGCCTAGAGTTGTTTCTCCAAAACCAGTCAGTACCAGGACCCGCTCTACTGCCCAAAGTCCTATTTCACCACAAGTCTCTTCTGCTCTAACTAGGGTTTAATCGCCTCTGCATCATTCCCTGACTGTCTCAAACTGCTCCAGTTATCCCTCAATCCAGTGAGAAGGTAAATTCATTTTACCCATGGACTTTTAGAGATTTTGAAATGAGGAAAAATTATGAAGCACTTGCTAAAAAGAAAATTCTAGCCACTAAGTACATTGATGAACATAGTCTCAGGGAGATAGGGCTTTATGACTCTATTAGTGAATATTTAGAGAATGTAGGTTGGAGTAATTTTGCTAAAATTCAAGAACCTGCTTCTAAGGAATTGACGTTTGAATTTTTAAGCTCACTGCAATTGGATTTCCAGCCCATGAATAAGAACCATAGGGACACCATTTCCTTTAGATGTTTGGTTCAGGACAGAGAACTTGACACTGCTCAAGTGAATGCTTTTTTTGGTTTTTATAATGATGGTGCAAAAGTGATTGAGTGGCAAAGGACTATTTATGACCTCCCTTCATTTTGGAAGTCAATTGCACCATATGGAAACTATTGCAACCCTAGTTCTACTAAGGCCTCAGCTATCCAAGACCCTACTCTGAGATATTTGCAAAGGTTCATGTCTTACACTATACTAGGCAAAGGGCACAGTAATGGAGTTATAGGAAAGAATGATTTATTCTTTTTATGGTGCATTAAAAAGAAGAAAAAGATAAATGGTGCTTATTTTCTTTGCCCTCAAATGGAACACATAGTGTCTAAGAATTCAGCTGGTAGTATAGTTGTTGGAGGGATGTTGACTGTAATTGCCAAATCATTTGGTTTTAACCCTGACCTGTATGCTATGGTGTCTATGGTTGGCCAGTCCTTTCTGGACAGGATTATCATGACTCAAATGAAAATTTGTGTAAAAAGGGGTGATGTTTATGTGCTGGTAAATGGGGGACATGAAGGTGAAGAACAGCAGCAATCATAGGGTATAGGACAACAAACTGATTCTGGTCCTTCTAGCTATCACCCACCTACTGTTGGGCAATTAGACTTATTTGCTTTTCTTAAAAATTTGGAAGCCAAAATTGACAGAATGAGTGATGCACGACCACCTGTTTCTGATGATAGTTCTGATCTTGTGGTTGTTCTAAAAGCTTTAGAAGCTACGGTTGATGCACTTGGATAGAAACAAGCCAAGCTTGAGAAAAAGATTAAAAAGAAGTTTTCTTCATTCAGGAAAAAGCAAAAAATTCATGACAAAGAAATGATTGACATTTATAATAAGCTGGCAGCATCTTTTAACCAGTTGTAAAAATGGGGCTAAGATATTTTTTGAAGAAATGAAGGCTATGGTAAAAAACCTGGATACTACTTCTGAGAAATCCAATGAGCAAGCACCTGCAGCAGCAAATGAGCCAGTGCAATCCACAAATGAAGACTAACCAGTTGTCTAGTTTTAGAACTTTGTTTTTGTTAGTTTCAGTTGCCTTATTAAACTTTAGTTTTTAAATGTGTAATTTGGTCAGTCTGTTTATGTTTGAACTATTCATTTCCTGGTTATTTGAACTTCTACATATTTTATCTATTTGTGAATGGTTTAAATTTTTGTTTTTCTTTATTTCTGTTTATTCTATGCATCTTAAGTAGGCTTGTTCATTGTTGCTAGCTGCATTGGTTTCTTTTGCTTTTGCTGTGCTACTTGCATTGTCTTTGTAATCCAGATTTCTATTGCATTGATTATTTTCGTTAATCTCAGTCTCTATGGGCTATTATAATAGCATTATTGATATTACTTTTTGATATTCATAAAACTGGATTATTGAAAATACAGTAGCTGCTCTTCTGTTAGCTATGACAATTTAGCATCTAAGGTAACTTTTGGACATTCACATGCCACATGTTGACACTGCTTTCCTTTACCATGCCTCATGCTAAGAGTTATGCTATCATGTGAGCTAATTGAATTGCTTCAAATTATCAAAATTTTTGAAACCCACCGAAATTTTCATGAAGCATGACATGCCCCATGTTGCTACGCAGTATTAGTTGCTCAGCATTTAGCACAGGGCAAGTCAATTTACCTTTACTTCAATACGCCTCATGCTTTTTTATCAACATGCCTCATGCTCCAAATACTTATAATTAACATGCCTCATGTACATATTCTGATCATTCAACACTAGGCATGTATATTCTACATGATAACTCTTTTCCACTCTTTCTTGGTTTATATCTCTCGAGCGATCATTTATTGATTTAATTAACATTTTTGCCACTTCGATTAAGCCAATGAGGACATTGTCTCATTTGAGTTTGGGGGAGGGCAAAATTTTTGTAAAATTTTTAATCCATTTTTTTTTATTTACATTACTTAAATTGCATTTCATTTATACTTAGTTACGTAGTTCACATAAACCATACACCTACACCATGTAAATATATACACTTACATATAGATATCATATAGATTATATATAGTTTTTATTTTATTTTATTTTTATAACTTAAGTTTTGTATTCATTTTAGGAATCATGCATACATAAAAAATAAATTTCTACCTAATTCTTAGAAGATTGAGAATCATTTTGAAAAGCAATTGAGCTTGCCTCTAAATGGGTTTGATAGATTGAAAGTTTCGGATTGGTATAAGGCTATAAGATTCTTATCTAGGTTTATATCTTCTTAGCCAAGGGCCACCTGAAGGAGCAAAAGCATGAAAAATATTAGTTTAAATCATTGAATTCAAAATTTTTCTTCTAGGATCTCATGTATCATGCAAGAGTCATTATTTACCTATTTGATTTCAATGTTCAAAAGCATATTAAAACACTTTTAATATGTTTTTGGATCTACATTTGCCATTTAAGATTTTAGAATTAACAGATTAATTCATTAGAACCCTAGATTAAATCAAGAATATGTGCACTAACCTTTTGATGCACTATAGTTGTGTTTGGTACCTTTAAGATGCACCTAGGACACTAGATGTTGTCCCTCTAGCTTGTACACACTAAGATCACCAATGGCAGCCCCTTGAACAGCTTCTCAAGCCTTTCCTATCAATTAGAAATTGACGTTTTGCCTTTTAGAGAGGTTTCAGATGTATATTGGACACTAGAAATGATTTCTAGCAATTTTAATTCAAAGAAAACAATTGTTTTCTCTTTGAATTGATGAGAAATGAAGAAGAAGAGAGGAGAGGTACTCAATGGGTGGCGGCACACAATGAAAGAAATCATATTGTTCTTTTGTTCCTTCATCCTTTCCCTTTTATAGCTAGGTCATCACTTAAAACCCTTGCCACTTGTCATCTTCTGATTGGCTCTTAGTTTAATTGACCCAATCACATTGTGCCAAGTGTCAAACCTAGATTTAATCTTGACTTTGATCATCTTACATGATTAAAAGACAAATGGCAAGCTTATGTGTAGTGCCATGTGTCACCATCTCATGGTGCCACATGTCACTCTGTGAAATGACCAAATTACCCTTGTGTCTTAATTTTGAGTTCTCAACCCAAAATAATTATTTCTCTTCAACCAATCAATTTATATCAAATATAAATTAATTAATTAAACTCTATTAATTAATTTCTCATAATTAAATTCATATTTAAACACTTTAAATATAAATTTAACTTATACTATACATCCAATAACCTAGATTTGGTTTCAAGCCATGCTAGGGATTTTGCAATCTAATTGCAAACCAAATCTATTAAATTAATCAATTAAACTCTTTAACTAATTAATTAAATCACATTTAACTTGGTGATTACTTGTGTATATGTGTGACTCACTAGGCTCATCACTAATTGGCAATGAGATATGATATCAACTCTCAATATCATAGAACTATTTCTTACCATAAATGATTTCTCTAAATCATTTTATGCACCTCATAGAGTATGGTTAACACCTAGCATAGCATGCCATAGCCACCCAATCAGTAATAAGGAATACCTTAAATGAACCTTTTATCATATGTTATCATGCACTAGAATCTCTCTGTTACAAAATTCCAATTCGAGCTGGAGTCATGGTTTATGTCAAACCCTATTTGCTATGAATATTATGTTCTCTTTTAATTACAGTTCTTGATTAAAAAGATTTTCTCATTAAAAACTCTTTTCTGATTAAATCTATCTGTCCTAGCCAGGAACTTGAAACATCAAGAACAATTAAATGAACATAGGATTTTATCCCTATTTACTTAGGGTAACAGATTCCATCTTGATCAACACCTAACTCCATATATAACTAGTAAGAGCCAACACATGCCAATATACCCATACACAGTACAAGTATGAAAGTAGTATCAAACTCAAACCACCTATATACAAGATAACTGTGCTATCTCAGGTCTAAAGATTATATGCACTGACATGATTTATGACAATGCATTGACAAGAGTAAACTCCATGTGCTTGTCATAAATGTCACTGGTTCGGCCTACTTATCATGCATAAGCGCCTATCATGTTTGTTATATGGCATGAGACTCACCATTCCATCTTATTTATATCTCATATAAATACATTGGGAACAAACATGAATACAATCTTTCTAGATAAGTCATGTCATGTGTGAAGTATCCTAGATTGTGAACCAATTTATGATACTTTGTGCTAGAAATACTGTCACTCATATTCTTAACAATTTAAGAATAAAATTTCTAACAAAATATCAATGGACCTTTTCTATTACATATAAATATATTATGTAAACGGAAAAGTGAAAATGCCTTTTATTAATAAAACATGTACAAGATACATACTAAATGATATGCTCTAGGCCATACTACTAACACTATCCAATTAATTACATTGAGTTTTGAGTGCTTAAAGAAAACTCTAGAGTAAGAAATAACTAATTGTTTCTCACCAATCCTAGAACAAGCCTTCTAGACCTTTCGAGGGGAAATCTTAGTATTCACTTGAAAGAGAAATGATCAAGGCATTCTTTGAACTTTAAATCCACATTTTTAGCCTTAACCAACCTCACTTTAAAATTTCCTTTTGAAACCAATTTGAACCATCATTTATACCCCTTATTTCCTTGGCACCCAAAATTTACCTAGCCATAAACCTAAACCCTTGCCTACCCTTCATGAGAATAATTTGATTAAGTGATAGATACCTTAAATAAATTAAAAAAAAAGGGGGGTCTATAACAATCAAGTGGGAGAAGTACTAAAGTAAAATTGGCTAGCAATCATATTATGTTACAAAAAAATAAAAAATAAAAAATAAAAAAATAAAAAAATTTTATTTACCACTCAAGCATACAAAGAAATGAGTTTGGGGGTGGATTAAAAAGGGACAATTGCAATGCAAAATTCAATATTATTTATGTATTCCCTAAAAGAGTTCAAAAATTGTATGCTAGCATTAGTGATTTATTGTAAAGTTCTTCCTCCCATTTGATTCTTAAAAAAATAAAAATAAAAAAAATAAAAAAATATATAATAAAAAAAATATATAAGAAAAGTGTATCTTCATCTTTTTAACAATTTAATTATTCTCATGTTTTGCTTTCCTTTTACCTTTTCTTTGTTAGCCACATTATTACCCCTTAGTCCCATTACAACCATTAAAAGTCCTTTTGATCTCTTGATTGTGTTTTGCTACATTAGTGGAGATTGGAATAGTTGGTTTGCCTATGGGATTGGCACATTATTCCTTCATTTAATTATTTCCATCATTATTTGAGGCACATTAGTTTATGGATTGTTTTAGAGCCAATTTGAGCATGATTTCCCTATGTAATTGATTGGTTTGGGTTTGATGGAATGAATAATTGACCTGAGGCTAAGCGGTGATAACTTTGGTGAGAATTGAATTCCTTATACCTTAAAGGTGGGTATATGGTTTGTTGGTGGCTATAGGTAAGTTTGAGAGCTTTGATAAGTGATTTTCATGAATCTAAGAAAAAGAGGTACCCCAATTACATATAATTATTTTTAATTTACTTGAGGACGAGCAAAGGTTAGAGTTTGGGGGAATTTGATAAACCCATTTTATATAGGTATTTTAGGATAGTTTTGCATCCATTTTGCCCTTTTTAGTTTAGTAATTTTATGCTTTTAGTGTTTATTTTAGTTAATTTTAGTTTCATTATATTTGATTTTTGAAATTTTAATATTTTTGATAGGTTTTAATAAGGTTTAAAGGCAAAAAGGTCCATATTGAAGAAATTCAAAGTGATTTGAAAGCTTAAAGTAGTGTGAAAAAATTTTCTCTTTTCACACCTTTTGCACCTTTTGTCTTTATCCCTTTATATATTATTTTTAGGGCAAACCTGGAGGGGATATATAGGCATCATATTCTTATTTTTACCATAAGAAGAAAGAGAGAGAAAAATCAAAAGAGCAAGGAATGGATTAGCTGGATCAGCATATATAGGCATCATATTCTCATTTGTGACATAAGCTTAGTGAATGGATCAGCTGGATTTTCAACTGATGCTATTTTCTGCATGGCTACATCGCCTCGCCCAACTATTTCTCTGATAATGTGGTAGCGCCTTTCTATGTGTTTGGATTTCTGGTGAGACCAGGGTTCCTTAGCCTGTATGATTGCTCCATTGTTGTCACAGTAGAGTGGAACTACTGACTCAATGGAAGGAACTACAGCAAGTTCTGTCACGAACTTCTTTATCCAAACAGCTTCCTTTGCAGCATCTGATGCAGCAATATACTCAGCCTAGATAGTGGAATCTGCAGTCGTACTCTGTTTGGAACTCTACCAACTGACTGCACCTCCATTACAAATGAACTCATATCCAGAGGTAGACTTTCTATCATCGATATCTGATTGGAAATCAGAATTAGTATAACCATCCAATTGCAAGTCACCACCTCCATATATCAAGAATAAATCCTTAGTTCTTCTCAAGTACTTAAGGATATTCTTGATAGCTATCCAGTGTTCCAAACCTAGATTGGATTGATACCTGCTAGTCAAACTAACAGCATATGTGATATTCGGCCTAGTACACAACATTACATACATCAAACTCCAATAGCTGAAGCATATGGAATCCTAGCCATTTTATCTCTTTCTTCAAGTGTCTTTAGAGACATCTCTTTAGAAAGGTGGATACCATGTCTCACTGGTAACAATCCTCTCTTGGAATCAAGTATGTTAAACCGTTTTAACACCTTTTCCAAGTATAGACTTTGGGATAAACCAATTATTCTTTTCGCTCTATCTCTATAGATGCGAATCCCAAGAATATAGGTTGCCTCCCCTAATTCTTTTATGGAGAATGTATTTGACAACCATACCTTTACAGTTGTCAACATACCTATATCATTACCCGTCAACAAAATGTCATCCACATATAAGACAAGGAAAGTGACAGCCCTATCACTAACCTTCTTATATACATATGGCTCATCCTCATTTTTTATAAAACCAAACGACTTAATGGCTTCATCAAAATGGATGTTCAAACTCCTCGAAGCTTGTTTCAACCCATAAATGGATCGCTTTAGCTTGCATACCTTGGAACCATCTTGGGATTCAAAACCCCTAGCTTGTTCTATGAAAATGTTTTCTTCAGTGTATCCATTGAGAAAAGCTGTTTTGACATCCATCTGCCAAATCTCATAATCATAGTATGCAGCTATTGCTAATAGAATCCTAATTGATTTAACCATGGCAATAGGCGAGAAAGTCTCCTCATAGTCAATTCCTTGCCTTTGGCGAAACCCTTTCGCTACTAGCCTTGCTTTATAGGTCTCTACCTTTCCATCAGAACTAATTTTCTTCTTGAAAACCCATTTGTTCCCTATAGGTATAATACCTTCAGGTGGGTCAACAAGATCCCAAACTTG
This sequence comes from Hevea brasiliensis, assembly GCF_030052815.1. Lineage (NCBI taxonomy): Eukaryota > Viridiplantae > Streptophyta > Magnoliopsida > Malpighiales > Euphorbiaceae > Hevea > Hevea brasiliensis. Next base: position 99,717,489 of record NC_079494.1, read on the forward strand.
ATTCTTATACATGGAATCAATCTCAGATTTCATAGCATCAATCCATTTTGAAGAGTCTATATTTGATATAGCTTCTTCATAGATAAGTGGATCATCTCCATAATCTACTTCTTCATGAGTAAACAACTCTTGTTCTTCTTCATGAAGAAAACCATATCTCACTGGTGGGTGAGATATCCTAGTTGATCTGCGAGGAATTACAATAGATGTTTCATCAACAGGTGTAGGTTGACTAGATGGATCTATATCCATCTAATCTGCTGGTTGGTCAGAATTCTCCAATTCTAACTCTATTTGCCTTCCTTTGCCTCCTTCTTGAACAAACTATTGTTCAAGAAATGTGGCATCTCTACTTACCAAAACCTTTTGTGATGTAGGCAAATAAAAATAATATCCAAAATGTAACACCCCTATTTATATAGTCTGGTATATTTCACTATTCCGGTGACCGGTGTCGATCCGGATAATTATGGGGATTAGAACCACGTCTAAGACAATTAGATAAGCTCTAAACACAAATTAGTAATTGCCAATTGGTTAAGTATAAATAAGAAAAATGGAACATAAGAAGTTAAATGAGCCGAGAGTCACAGCGATGGGTGACCTTCTCGGGAACGACTACGAAGTCGATTTAAACTCAAATTTCAAACCGTAAAATGTGACGCCGCGGTTCTTAGGACTATTGCAAACACAGTGGAAAAGAGAAAATCATGAAAAAGAATTGTTAAGCCGGTCAAATAATTAGGTCAGGGATCCAGAAGAAATATTGAATTATTTACAAACCAGGTCAAACTGGCGAGGGGCAATTTGGTCAATTGACCCCGAGAGCTGACTCCTGACCTACCTGTCAAATAAAATCGGAGAAAAGAAAATTTCGAAATCGAGAATTAAATTAAAGAACTAATGGAAAAACAAATAAAAAAAAAAAGGAAAAGTGAAAAGTGATGACATAATGCTTGACATCATGCATGATGCAATAAACACTAACTAAAAAAAAATAAAAATAAATTTTGGATAATTATTGGTCTTCCACAAGGATAAAAAAAAAAACATAAAAGACAAAGAAAAGAAATTAAAAAATAAAATACTTTATGACATTATGTATGATCACATAAATAATTTTCCATTTAATTACCATTTTGACCAAGTCAATTTGATGATAAATACACATAAAAACAAATTAAAAAAAAAAAAACAATTTTGGGTCTTCTTTTTTTTTTTTTGTTGCTGTCCTCATCTCTTTCCCTCTCTCATCCCTTTCATTTCCACCGTGGGAGCTCACCTCAAGCTCTCATAAACCTTAAGTTTAGCCACAAATTTCCCTAACCCCCTTAAGTAAACCTTGCAAGTGGCCCTTGATATGAAGCTTGGATGTCATTAAAACCAAGGAAGTGAGGAAAATTGAAGGATAGAAATTCTGCTCCATAAGGTAAGGTTTCTTTCTACCTTGAATTGTTAAGTTATCTTTGAATTAAGGTTGTTAGTGAGAAATTTAGCTTATGAAGTGAAAGAAAATATGGGTGTATGGAGAGTTGAAATTTCATCCAGCCCTAGTCCCTTAGGGTTTTGATGATGTTTATGTGAATTAAATATGTAATTAGGCTTCATTGAATGTGTAGAAGTTGAATATCAACTTTAAGTGCATCAATTAAAACATATGCCAAAATTAGGGTTTGAGCATTTTGAAGAAATTGGAGAAAAATGTGAGAAGTAGCCAAATGATGTAGTTAACCTTATTTGAGTTGGGTAATGGTCAAGTGTGACCATTTGAGGTGTGTATGAAGTGTTGGAACTAAGTTTAAATTTGGATTGATTATGATCATCCTACAGGCAGCATGACCTAGGTCCCTTTCAGGGACCAAAACTGAAAATTTACTAACCCAATTGGGAATGAAACTAGACACAAAATGACACACTTTTTATTCAGGAATCATGCCCAAAAAGTGACTAAAACCTAGTGAACAAATTGACCAAATCCGGCTTAGGCAATCTGACCTGTACAAAACTGACCAAATGAACAGTGTTTGTTCATTTGGCCTTAACTTGGGCTAAGCAAGTCTAAATGACCTGAAATTTTACCATTAGAAAGCTGAGATATAGACCTAAAACTTTCATGAAGAACACAAATCCAAATTATGCCCTTAACCAAGTCATTTAGCCACCCAAAATTGGTGACCTAAAACTGCCAAAACCCAGAAATTTGCCTAGAAATTTGGGTAAGTCCAATCCGGCAGATATGATTCAAATGGCTATAACTTAAGCTAAAAAACTCCAAATGGAGTGATTCATAAATGGAAATAAAGTTAAGACAATAAGGAACAATTTCTATGAAGAAAACTTAGCCAAATTCTAACAGCAACGTGATCAATGGAATAGTACAAAATAGGACACCAAAACTGAAAATTTGCAATTTTGCCTAAAAGACCTAAGTTTTGAGAGAACAACCAAAACCAACAAGTTAGGTAACCAAAATGTGGTATGTGGGTATAATTGGAGTTCCCATACCTTTTAAGCATTAGAAAGTCAACAAATTGACTTGAATAGTATCGTGAATAGTAATCTCAAAATACAAATTTTAAAGAACGTCAAGTTTAGCATATTAAAGCTAGGTATAAATAGATTTGATTTTATTTTTGCACTTATGATAAGTTGTGATACTGAAATACTGTGAAATTGTGTGTTTCAGTTGAAAAGAATACTAGGAAAAAACCCGAAACATCGAGTCAAGGCCAATAGGCGACTCGCATCAGGTTTGTGCACAATAAACCCTAATTTATCGCTTTCTCATAGAAAACTTGTTCAGTTATACATTGTGAAATTATTGTGTTAATTATGGGTTTTGAGAACTACTGCGTTACCACTTTGTGGATGGAAATTTGACTTTGAAAATTTATTGTGTTTTGCATAAAATATTTAAATAACTTGATTTAAATTATTTTTGATTCACACTTGGCATAGCAATATCACTATGTTCCTCCTCCATTTATGGGGTGAGTTTGACTATATTCCTCCCTCTTTGGCTTCCCAGTCTGAGGGGTGAGTTTGGATGAGTACTCATTAGCTAGCTAGCCACCTCCTTCATTGATTTCAATTAGTGAGGTGAGTTTGCCTTGTTGTGATGTACACACGGCATGTTCGGAAATTTTGTGTCATAGCCTAAGTTGTGTTATTTATTGGTAACACTATGTTTATTAAATTGTTTGATCTAAGTTGTGTTATATTAAGCTTTGAAAATTATGATTTGTTATAAATGTGATTTGAAAAATTATGAAATGCGATTATAAGATTTTTGAATTATGAATTGTTCATAAATGTTTTATATTATGCATTTTGTATTTTATTGTGCACCACTAAGTATTTTTATACTCAACGATAGCTTTCTTTGCTGTCATAGATAGAGAAAAGGATATAGTAGCAGAGTGAGCTGCTACAGTCAGAGAGGAGCACAGTTGAAGAATTTTTATATGGGTATTTGTTAATACCTTTGTAATTATTTTGATGTAAATGGTTTAGTGTCATATGTATTAAGGTAGATTGAGCAGTTGTACAGTCAATGTATAATAATATTATTTTTGAGATTTTGCGTCTGTAAATTAACTTATGAATGTAAATTAAATATTTAAAATGCAATGTGCATGAGTCTATGAAATGTTTTGAGATATCAATTCTTGATTTGAAATTTGGATTTTGAATTGAAGTGTTACTATTGCTGTTGATTTGAAGTTTGGTGGTTGCAAATGGGGTTGAAATTAATTATTTGGAAGTGTTTTTCACAGGTTTTGAAGAACTGTTTTTCCCAAATATAGACGGCACTCTGCCAAAATTTTTGTAAAAATTGCGAAAAAATAAAATGGGATAAAAATCTTAACTAGTTTTCAAACTTCAATTAAATGTTTTTAATTCCTACTAAAATGCTCACCAATTCCAAAATGTAAGAAAATGGTTTTAAAATCCCTTGTAGGGTACTTAATGAGTTATCGGTAGGTGAAGTACGGTAGTTCATTAGGTATTCCACGAGATCATGTTATGCCTTACAGAGGGGTAAGGTGTGACATGTTTTAGTGGTATCAGAGCAAGGGTTTTAAAATAAATTTTGAACTGTGAATTTGAAATATTTTGTCGGTAAATACAACTGCTCAAATGTTTGATACATATGACATATTTACATCGTGAATATGCACTAACGGAGGTCAACCTCCTTGTGTTTGTTATTAGAGAGTAGAAAATTTTTGGAAAACGGAATGGAAGAGGGAGATCATTCCGTAGAGCAATCTGTCGAGGCTGAGGTCCAAGGGGAAGCCCCAGCACTCCAGAACGTAAGTGGGTCAGCCACTCTAGCTCCTACTCCAGAACCGCAGTTTCCTGCTCAGTTTGCACAGCAGATGGTTGCGTTCTTTCAACAAATGGCGGGAAATGTGTCACCTCAAGCTCAGATGCAAGCACCTGCAGCACAACCATAGCCTTTGGCTCAGCAATATGAAAAATTAATGAAATTTGGGGCCACCGAGTTTAAGGGTACTTTGGATCCACTGGAGGCAGAACAGTGGTTAGAGAGAATAGAACGGGTTTTCAAAAAGCTACAGTGTGTAGAAGAGTTGAAGTTTAAATATTCAGTATCATTTCTGCAAGGGGATGCATATGAGTGGTGGAAGACCATCCCCCACAGCCTGGTAGAGCCACCAGTCCTCACATGGGCAGACTTTTTGAGAGAATTTCGACATAAGTGGGTCCCCGATACTTATGTAGACATGAAGTTGCAAGAGTTTTTAAGTCTCAAGGGGACAGAACTGTAGCAGAGTATGAGCGGGATTTCTCTCGACTAAGCCACTATGTCGGAAGCTTGGTTACCACCCCCAGAGACCGGTGTAAGAGGTTTGAGGCTGGGTTGAGACCTAGCTTGAGAATGCAAGTGGTGGGGTTCCGACACCAGAATTTTTCTGAATTAATTTCACAAGCCCTGGAACTGGAAAGGATAAAATCAGAATGGGCAGTGAAAAAGAGTACAAAAGAGAAAGAGAAAACTGAAAAGGTTTCTGGCCAAGCTACTGAGAGTGGCTCTGGGAAAAGAAAACATTTTGGAGGATCTAGTTCGCGGGAATTAGGTAGAGATAGATCTTCTGGACATAAACCACCCCAATCCGATCAGCAAACTCAACAAACACGTAGAAATACGCTGTCGGATCGACTTTGTGACACTTGTGGTAAATCACATAGTGGAGCATGTTATAGAGCTATAGGAGCATGTTTTAATTGTGGAGGGATTGGTAATTTTGCTAAGGATTGTGTAAGTCTACGTCATTATGGATCATTTACCGCGTCAGAAGGATTAGCCCAAGTTTCTACCCCGAAGAGTTCACCAGCAGTTGGTAGAGGCAGAGGCAGAGGTAGGGGTAGTACATCTGGAAGTCAGAGTACTGTGAATCAGCCAGGACAAGGTGATGCTCCAATGTGAGTATACACTATGCGACAGAGGGACGAGGATGAGACTTCTGACATGGTTACTGGTATTTTCTCGATTCTTAACTAAGATATGTATAAGTGCAAAAAAAAAAAAAAAATCAATTTTGATATGTTAGTGATTAGTCTTTTTAAAATTAATTTTGGAAGAGTTTGTCAGTGAAAAATATTTGCTAGCACACAAGAATTTGTAAAGTTAATTAGTAAGCCTAATTAGGTATGGCAAGAGAACCTAAAAGTAAGTTATAGTAATATAGCTACCTTAGATGCAGGTAAAGGTATTACTGCTGATAGATGTCAGTGGGTACCATAATCAAAATAAGTTTAAGATATTAGTGGATTTGAAAGAAATAAGATATAGAGAAGTTTGATCTATTGGGATGTATCGTAGTAACTATGCAATATTCTTGATGTTTGTGCTGTAAGCTGCAAATTACAGTACTGACTTGGGATTTATTGTGTAGAGCTACATACTACCCAATAGTACATAAGGATAAGAATAGTTACAAATAGCATCTGTTTTGGTATAGTTATGATAAGATAAAGTTTTCTTATTGGAAAGGAGTTTGAAAATCCTAACCTGGGATTTAAAACTCTTAAGTTAGAATATTGAAAGGTTATGGTTCAGTACAAGAGAAAGTAATGACTACACATCAGTGCAAAATAAGCTATAGAATATCGATAGATAAAAAAAATAGAACAGTAAGAAATGAGAAAAACACTAGATGAGGAATTACCACCAAGGCAAACAACCTACTTAAGATGCGTAATGATATCCTGAACTATTTTATCAAGAAAAAAATAAGTTAAACAAAAGCAAACAAGATAGTGCAAAATAGCACATGGGCCTTGGTCATAAAGGGAGATGGTAAGATAATGGTTATGGACCTATAGCCAAGAAAGAGATAAGTAGTTCATATATGACCAACAGGGTCATTTAAAAAAAAAAAAGAGACTACAAAGGAAAATAATTGCTAAAGCAACAGTAAGAAAAGATTATGATTGTACAAACAAATTAAACGTTACATGAGATTGTTAAAAGTCTTACACAGACTCAGAGGAATGAAGATTATAAGATTATGAAAAAAGGGGAAAGACTAAGTTCTCATTATCTAGGATCACACGAGGTCCTAGAAAAAGTGGATCTGTTAGCACACAGATTTGCTTACCCCTAGAATTGAAATGAATTCAAAATTAACTTATGACAGAAGCTCATAAGGAACTTGGTACACGAGGTGAACAATCGATATGTAAATATTATTAGTTAAAGTGCTACGGACCATCATTCCGACGATAAGGCTACATGGAAATGTGAGAAAAACATGAGAAAATAATACATATGACTAATTGAGAACAGATAGTGGGCAGAATTTCGAGGACAAAATTTCTTTTAAGGGGGGGAGAATTGTAACACCCCTATTTGCATAGTCTGGTATATTTCATATTCCGGTGACCGGTGTCAGTCCGGATAATTATGGGGATTAGAACCACGTCTAAGACAATTAGATAAGCTCTAAACACAAATAATTAGTAATTGTCAATTGGTTAAGTATAAATAAGAAAAATGGAACATAATAAGTTAAATGAGCCGAGAGTCACAGCGATAGATGACCTTCTCGGGAATGACTGCGAGGTCGATTTAAACTCAATTTTTGAACCGTAAAATGTGACGCTGCGGTCCTTAGGACTATTGCGAACACAGTGGAAAAGAGAAAATCACGAAAAAGAATTGTTAAGTCGATCAAATAATTAGGTCAGTGATCCGGAAGAAATATTGAATTATTTGCAAACCGGGTAGAACCGGCGAGGGGCAATTTAGTCAATTGACCCTGAGAGCTGACTCCTGACCTAACTGTCAAATAAAATCGGAGAAAAGAAAATTTCAGAATCGGGAATTAAATTAAAGAACTAATGGAAAAATAAATAAAAAAAAAAGAAAAAGGAAAAGTGAAAAGTGATGACATCATGCATGACATCATGCATGATGCAATAAACACTAACTAAAAAAAATAAAAATAAATTTTGGATCATTATTGGTCTTCCACAAGGATAAAAAAAAAACATAAAAGACAAAGAAAAGAAATTCAAAAATAAAATACTTTATGACATTATGTATGATCACATAAATAATTTTCCATTTAATTACCATTTTGACCAAGTCAATTTGATGATAAATACACATAAAAACAAATTAAAAAAAAAATATAATTTTGGGTCTTCTTTTTTTTGTGTTGCTGTCGTCATCTCTTTCCCTCTCTCATCCCTTTCATTTCCACTGTGGGAGCTCACCTCAAGCTCTCATAAACCTTAAGTTTAGCCACAAATTTCCCTAACTCCCTTAAGTAAACCTTGCAAGTGGACCTTGATATGAAGCTTGGATGTCATTAAAACCAAGAAAGTGAGGAAAATTGAAGGATAGAAATTCTGCTCCATAAGGTAAGGTTTCTTTCTACCTTGAATTGTTAAGTTATCTTTGAATTAAGGTTGTTAGTGAGAAATTTAGCTTATGAAGTGAAAGAAAATATGGGTGTATGGAGAGTTGAAATTTCATCCAGCCCTAGTCCCTTAGGGTTTTGATGATGTTTATGTGAATTAAATATGTAATTAGGCTTCATTGAATGTGTAGAAGTTAAATATCTACTTTAAGTGCATCAATTAAAACATATGCCAAAATTAGGGTTTAAGCATTTTGAAGAAATTGGAGAAAAATGTAAGAATTAGCCAAATGATGTAGTTAACCTTATTTGAGTTGAGTAGTGGTCAAGTGCGACCATTTGAGGAGTGTATGAAGTGTTGGAACTAAGTTTAAATTCGGATTGGTTATGGTCATCCTACAGGCAGCATGACCTAGGTCCCTTTCAGGGACCAAAACTGAAAATTTACTAACCCAATTGAGAATGAAACTAGACACAAAATGACACATTTTTCATTCAGGAATCATGCCCAAAAAGTGACTAAAACCTAGTGAACAAATTGACCAAATCCGGATTAGGCAATCTGACTTGTACAAAACTGACCAAATGAATAGTGTTTGTTCATTTGGCCTTAACTTGGGCTAGGCAGGTCTAAATGACCTGAAATTTTACCAGTAGAAAGCTGAGATATAGAACTAAAACTTTCATGAGAACACAAACTCAAATTATGCACTTAACCAAGTCATTTAGCCACCCAAAATTGATGACCTAAAACTACCAGAACCCAGAAATTTACCCAGAAATCTGGGTAAGTCCAATCTGGCAGCCATGATTCAAATGGCTATAACTTGAGCTAAAAAATACCAAATGGAGTGATTTAAAAAGGGAAATAAAGTTAAGACAATAAGGAACAATTTCTATGGAGAAAACTTAGCCAAATTCTAACAGCAACATGACCAATGGAACAGTACAAAATAGGACACCAAAACTAAAAATTTGTAATTTTGCCTAAAAGACCTAAGTTTTGAGAGAACAACCAAAACCAACAAGTTAGGTAACCAAAATGTGGTATGTGGGTATAATTGGAGTTCCCATACCTTTTAAGCATTAGAAAGTCAACAAATTGACTTGAACAGTGTCATGAATAGTAACCCCGAAATACAAATTTTAAAGAACGTCAAGTTTAGCATATTAAAGCTAGGTATAAATAGATTTGATTTTATTTTTAGACTTATGATAAGTTGTGATACTGAAACACTGTGAAATTGTGTATTTCAATTGAAAAAAAATACCGGAAAAGAACCCGAAACATCGAGTCAAGGCCAATAGGCGACTCGCATCAAGTTTGTGCACAATAAACCCTACTTTATCGTTTTCTTATAGAAAACTTGTTCAGTTATACATTGTGAAATTATTGTGTTAATTATGGGTTTTGAGAACTAATTTGTTGCCACTTTGTGGATGGAAATTTGACTTTGGAAATTTATTGTGTTTTGCATAAAATATTTGAATAACTTGATTTAAATTGTTTTTTATTCACACTTGGCATGGCAATATCACTATGTTCCTCCTCCATTTATGGGGTGAGTTTGACTATATTCCTCCCTCTCTGGCTTCCCAGTCTAAGGGGTGAGTTTGGATGAGTACTCATTAGCTAGCTAGCCACCTCCCTCATTGATTTTGATTAGTGGGGTGAGTTTGCCTTATCGTGATGTACACACGGCATGTTCGGAAATTTTGTGTCACACCTTACCCCTCTGTAAGGCATAACATGATCCCGTAGAATACCTAATGAACTATCGAACTTTAACTACCGATAACTCATTAAGTACCCTACAAGGGATTTTAAAACAACTTTCTTACTTTTATAAGTGGTGAGCATTTTCTACTAGGTATTAAAACATTTAATTAGAGTTTGAAAACTAGTTAAAATTTTTGTTCCATTTTATTTTTCCTCAAATTTTATAAAAATTTCGGCAGAGTGCTGTCTGTATTTTGAGAAAACAGTTCTCCAAATACCTGTAAAAAAACACTTCCAAAGATTTATCTCAACAACGTCATCATTTCAACATCCATCCCAACCAATTTTAACATCATTTCTCAATTTCCAAAATTAAGATATCATCCAAATACTATAATTTAATTTCATTCAAATTAAAATAAAATATTTCCATTCATATTTCAATAAAGATAAAATAATTTATATACATTATTACAAAAATTTACACTAAGAGAAATTCAAACTAAAATTTATTACAAACTTTATACAAACTGCTCAAGACCAGTTTTACATGTCCATACCTTTACATACATTACATACATCAAAATAATTTTTTTATAGTCAGGGTATAAAATATACCCGATAACTTCAAGCAAGTAGCTCCTCAGTCCTCAGCAGCTCAATCTGCTGCTCCTCTAGTCTCTAAATCTGCAACAGCAATAATAGCCATTGCTGAGTACTAGGACTCAGTGGTGCACAACATACTAAAATAATCTTTATGCAGAATTTAAATCATATTTATTCAAAAATTGGACTGAACATGAGAATTAAATACAAAACATGAATTATGAGATTTTAATCCAAACAATTTCATTTCGAAGTGTCAAAACCAATTTCATAAAACCCACAATTATATCATGCCATTCGAAACAAATATAATCTCAATAGCCAGAGGCTAAGGAGAAGTCACATCACAAGGCTAGCTAGCTCAAATATATGGATATCCATTCAATTTCTTCTTCTACTGGCACACACCTCAACACTTTAGCTAGAGAAGGAATCAAAATTCGAAACTGATTACCCCTACTGGTCATGCTAGTGAGGTGTTCAAATATATGATCATGACACTGTGGTTTCAAAACTTATCTTAACAATTTACTAAACATTGCCATTTCAAATATACACAAATAACTTTCAACAATTTAAATCAAAAGCATAATAAATATTTCATCACAATGATGTCACAATTCAATATTTCAAATTATTCAAAACAATATGCAGAAGAGAATTTACAAAAATTCTACATTGTGCACAAACCTTAAGCGAGTCGCCTCTTGGCGTTGACTCGATTCCTCGGGTTCTTTTCTGATGTTCCTTTCCACTGAAATACACAGTTTTACAGTGTTTCAGTACCATAACTTAGCATAAATCCAAAAATAAATTTAAATTCACTTTTACCTAGCTTTAATGTGCTAAACTTGACGTTCTTTAAAATTTGTGTTTTGGGGTTACTATTCACTACACTATTTAAGTCAATTTGTTAACTTTCTAATGCTTAATAGGTATGAGAATTCCAATTTCACCCACATACCACATTTTGGTTACTAAATTTGTTGGTTTTGGTTGTTTACTCAAATTTTAAGTCCTTTAGGCAATTTTGCAAATTTTCAATTTTGGTGTCTTATGTTGCACTGTTCCATTGGTCATTTTGCTGTTAGAATTTGGCTAAGTTTTCTCCATAGAAATTGTTCCTTATTGTCTTAACTTTATTCTCCTTTTTGAATCACTCCAATTGGAGTTTTGTAGCTCAAGTTATAGCCATTTGAATCATGACTGCCGGATTGGTCTAACCTAGATTTTCTAGGCAAATTCTGGGTTCTGGCAGGTTTAGGTCACCAACTTTGGGTGGCTAAATGACTTTGTTAAGGGCATAATTTGAGTTTGTGTTCTTCATGAAAGTTTTAGGTCTATATCTCAGCTGTTCACTGGTAAAATTTCAGGTCATTTAGACTTGCCTAGCCCAAGTTATGGCCAAATGAACAAACACTATTCATTTGGTCATTTTTGTACAGGGCAAATACCTAAGTCCAGATTTGGCCAATTTGTTCACTATGCTATGGTCACTTTTTGGGCATGACTCCCAGATGAAAAATGTGCTATTTTGTGTCTAGTTTCATTTCCAATTGGCCTTACACCAATTGGGTTGGTAAATTTTCAGTTTTAGTCCCTTAAAGGGACCTTGGTCCTGCTGCCTGCATAATGGCCCTAAGCAATCCGAATTTCCATTCAATTCCAACACTTCCAACATACCATACTTGGTCACAAATGACCATTTTTCAGCTCAAACAAGGTCAAACATACCATTTGACCCATTCTCACATTTTTGCCTCCAAAACCCTAGATGCCAAAACCCTAGTTCATGCCATTTGTTGCATTTAGCTAATTAAACACCTATAAACATGCTTCCTTAACCCATTCAAGCTTACCTACTCTACTAATTAAATAAAAACACATGTATACACCATCAAACCCTAGCTGGCTGATATTCAACTTTGGTCCCTCAATAAAAATTTTCTTTTCATTGAAGCATATTTCCAAGTTCATTCAATCATAAACACATGTATTAAACTCAAAATTCCAAAGTAAATAGCTTACCTCAACTTTGAAGTTCAATAACCCAATTTCTTCTTTCTTTTGTTTTTTCTTTCTTGCTCAATCTCCTCTTTTAGTTGTCAAAACAAGTTTTAATTAAGGGGCTTGCAATTTCTATGGCTAAAGTTTGATTTCTTCAAGCTCAAAAATGAGCTTTCATTGAGTATTTTGTGAGGGAGAGGGTGAGAGAGAGAAAGACGGAAATTGAGGAAGAAGACTTTTGTTTTGTTTTTTTTTTCTTTTCTTTTTGCTTTTAGTCTTATGGAAGACCAAAAAAATCAAATTAATTAAATTTATTAACTATATATTTATTGCATCATGCATGAGGTCATGCATGATGTCATCACCTTTTTCACTTTTTCTTTTTCTTTTTCTCTTTTTTTTTTTAAATTTTTCCATTAGTTCTTTAATTTAATTCTTGATCCCAAAATTTTTTTTTCTTCGATTTTATTGGACAGTTAGGTCAGGAGTCAGCTCTAGGGGTGAATTGACCAAAAATTATCCCTCGCCGGTTCGATCCGGTTTGCTAGTTATTCGATATTTCTTTCGGATCCCTGACCTAATTATTTGACCTGCTTAACAATTCTTTTTCACGATTTTCTCTTTTCCACTATGTTTGCAATGGTCCTAAGGACCGCGATGTCACATTTTACGGTTCGAAATTTGAGTTTAGACTGACCTCGCAGTCATTCCCGAGAAGGTCACCCATCGTTGTGACTCCCGGCTCATTTAACTTTTGTGTTCTGTTTTTCTTCTTTACATTTAACTATTTGGCAATTACTAATTATTTTTATTTAGGGCTTATCTATTTATCTTAGATGTGGTTCTAATCCCTTAAATTATCCGGACCGACACCGGTCACCGGAATAGTGAAATATACCAGGCTATGCAAATAGGGGTGTTACATTTTGTGTCATGGCCTAAGTTGTGTTATTTATTGGCAACATTATATTTATTAAATTGTTTGATCTAAGTTGTGTTATAATAAGCTTTGAAAATTATGATTTGTTATAAATGTGATTTGAAAAATTGTGAAATGCGATTATGAGATTTTTGAATTATGAATTATTCATAAATGTTTTATATTAATCATTTTGTATTTTATTGTGCATCACTAAGTATTTTTATACTCAGCGATAGCTTTCTTTGCTATCGCAGATAGAGAAAAGGACATAGCAGTAGAGTGAGCTGCTACAGTCAGAGAGGAGCACAATTGAAGAATTTTTGTACGGGTATTTGTTAATACCTTTGTAATTATTTTGATGTAAATGGTTTAGTGTCATATGTATTAAGGTAGATTGAGCAGTTGTACAGTCAATGTATAATAATATTATTTTTGAGATTTTACGTCTGTAAATTAACTTATGAATGTAAATTAAATATTTAAAATGCAATGTGTATGAGTTTATGAAATGTTTTGATATATCAATTCTTGATTTGAAATTTGGATTTTGAATTGAAGTGTTGCTATTGCTGTTGATTTGAAGTTTGGTGGTTGCAAATGGGGTTGAAATTAATTATTTGGAAGTGTTTTTTTACAGGTTTTGAAGAACTGTTTTTCCCAAATATAGACGGCACTCTGCCGAAAATTTTGTAAAAATTGCGGAAAAATAAAATGGGGCAAAAATCTTAACTAGTTTTCAAACTTCAATTAAATGTTTTTAATTCCTACTAAAATGCTCACCACTTCCAAAATATAAGAAAATGGTTTTAAAATCTCTTGTAGGGTATTTAATGAGTTATCAGTAGGTGAAGTACGGTAGTTTATTAGGTATTCTATAGGATCATGTTATGCCTTACAGAGGGGTAAGGTGTGACACAAAACTCTCTTTTGGATATCCAACAAATCGACCCTTTTTTTATCTGATTTTCAATTTATCAGTGTTCAGCTTTTTGATATAAGCTGGACAACCCTAAATCTTAACATGCTTAAGACTTGGTTTTCTTCCATGCCATATCTTATAAGGTGTGGAAGATACTGATTTTGATGGAATCCTATTCATAATATACAAAGCTGATTCTAATGCAAATCCCCAAAAGGAGATTGGCATATCAGTATAGCTTATCATACTACGTACCATATCTAATAGGGTATGATTTCTCCTTTCAGATACACCATTCAGCTGTGGTGTTCCTGGAGGAGTCAACTGGGAAACAATGCCATGCTCTTTCAAGTATTCATCAAATTCAGTACTCAAGTATTCACCTCCACGATCTGATCAAAGAGCTTTAATACTTTTTCCTGTTTGATTTTCTACTTCAGATTTAAATTCTTTGAACTTTTCAAAGGATTCATGTTTGTGTTTTATCAAATACAAATACCCAAACCTTGATTTATCATCAGTAAATGTAATAAAATAATGAAAACTGCCTCTAGCCATTTCTTTAAATGGACCACATACATCACTATGTATTAGCTCCAAAATATTTTTAGCTCTTAGCCC